>NC_041384.1:261771453-261785136 GCF_002162155.2 Triticum dicoccoides
CGGTTCCTCCGCGCCGCCAACCGCCCGGCGCCGCCGCGCCAGGGCGCCTCCTCGCCGCCCCTCGCCTCCACTCCGGTGGCCGGGCCGCCGCATCTTCGCCGGGCTGCCGCACCGGCTCCGGCCAACCCCAACTCCGGCCCCGGGCATCCTCCGCCGGCAGATCCGGCGCCCCCAAGTCCGTGTCCGGCCTTCCTCCGCGGCAAGTTCGTCTCCCGTGAGCTCCAAGTCCGGCCGGCCAACCTCGAAGTCCGCGCACAAACAGTAACTCCGGCGAGATCCCGATCTGGATCTGAGATCCGAAATCTCAGGGTTGACTTTTTCGTCCCTAACCCTAATTATTTTGCTATGTTCATCATGTCGTAACTTTGCATCCGTAGAGCCATTTTGGGCGTGTAGCATATCGAAATGTTCGCTTCAGAGAGCACATCATTTCATCTCATTGCATCATTTTCATTTGAGTTCATCTTGATGCCCGAAATGTTGTTGGAACAATGCTATTTGAGATAATTGCCAGATCTGCTGCTCCAAATAGCTATTTGTCATTTTTGCCATGATTATTGTGTGCATGATATGCCCATGAGCTCCACATATGTTTTGTTATATGCTTTGCCATCATTCCAGAGGTGCTATCCATGTATTTTTGTGATGTGTGTGGTGACTAGAACAACCTTGCAAAGTGGTGCATTCGTTAACGCTGATTTCACGGACTTAGCAATTCCACTAAGTCCTTGATCTGTTTTTATCAATATGCCATATGTTCATGTTGTTTCCTAGTGATCCTTGCCTCTTTTGAGGATGATCAGTAAGGATGTTTTGTTAATCTTGTAGTGCTCTATCCATCCATGTCTTTGTTTGCAATTATGGAGCAACCTATATTGAGCCAATCGAGCTCTACTTTTGCTATTTCGTGAATCTGGGCAGATTGTCTACTTGTTAGCGATTTTGCCAAGGATGTTGTAGTTGATCCGTGCATGCTATGTTATTGTTCTTGCCATTTCTAGCTTTTATAATGTGTATTCTTGATGGGTGTATGCTTAGATTGTCATGCCTTGTTCTGTAGTGTGTGCATCGAGCTCGTAAACATGCCTACTTGATATCTGATTTGCATGCTCCAGTTTTTCTCTTAGTCGGTGATCTAATTATGTTTTTGCCATGTTCACATGCTTGCAGTTGTATTTTCTGATCCCTTTTGTCAGTAAGGGACTTTTGTTAAGATCTTTGAGTACCTCCATGCCATGCTTTACTTTGCCATGTTAAGTTCCTATAGCATATAAATTTCTTGCTCCAAAGTGTGCTACCTGATCTGAAATTCCAGACAAGTGTTAATTTCACTAAGTCTGAAATCTGTTTACCAATTGCACTTTTGCCTTGCTTGTTTGAACCTGTTAAGGGATGATTTGGCCGTAGCTCAGTGTTCATCTTTTGTTAAGCATCACGATTGGATACCTGCCATGTATTTTGTTGCCATGTTTGAGTGCTGTAGCATGTTTGTCCTGTTGCATTTATATGGCTACTTGCTGTATATCGCAGACCGGTGCCATATTTGAATTGGTTGCCATTTCCAAACCGTGTCTCCGATTCCGGTGTTCTTTATATCAATTTCAACCGAAATCACCTCACCTTTCCAATGGCACAGTTGTATTTCCAAGTTGATGCCAGGTTCTTGCATTCCTTGTCAAATCTTGCATATGCATCACATATCGCATCCTGCATAGCATACCATGTTTGCATCATGTTGTTTGAGCTTTGCACGTGGTTGATTGTGTCCTTTTTGCTTGTTTGTATTGTTTGGGTAGAGCCGGGAGATGAGTTTGCTAACGAGGAGCCCGTTGAGTTTGCTTTCGAGGATCCAGTCAACTCTGACAACTTTGCAGGCAAGATGATCATACCCTCGAAATCACTTCTATCTTTGCTTTGCTAGATGCTCGCTCTTTTTCTATGCCTATGCTATGATGCCTACCACTTGCTTATCATGCCTCCCAAATTTCCATCTCAAACCTCTAACCCACCATGTCCTAGCAAACCGTTGCTTGGCTATGTTACCGCTTTGCTCAGCCCCTCTCATAGCGTTGCTAGTAGCAAGTGAAGATTGGAGACCGTTCCTTGTTGGAACATTATTTACTTGTTGGGATATCATATTATTATCTTGTTATATTAATGCATCTATACACTTGGTAAAGGGTGGAAGGCTTGGTCTCTCGCCTAGTGTTTTGTTCCACTCTTGCCGCCCTAGTTTACGTCATATCGGTGTTATGGTCCTGGATTTTGCGTTCCTTACGCGGTTGGGTGATAATGGGAACCCCTTGACAGTTTGCCTTGAATAAATCTCCTCCAGCAATGCCCAACATTGATTTTACCATTTGCCACCTAGCCTCTTTTTCCCTTGGGTTTCCAGAGCCCAAGGGTCATCTTATTAACCCCCCCCCCGGGCCAGTGCTCCTCTGAGTGTTGGTCCGAACTAGAGTCCTGTGCAGCGCCCCCTCGGGAAAACTCTAGGTTTGGTTTTAGTTGTATGGAGAGCTCATCTGAGTGTGCCCTGAGAACGAGTTTTGTGCAGCTCCTATCGGGATTTGACGGCACATTCGGGCGGTGTTGCTGGATTTGTTTTAACTTGTAGAAGTGTCTTGTAGAACCGGGATACCGAGTCTGACCGGAATGTCTCGGGAGAAGGTATATCCTTCGTTGACCGTGAGAGCTTATCATGGGCTAAGTTGGGACTCCCCTGCAGGGATTTGAACTTTCGAAAGCCGTGCCCGCGGTTATGGGCAGGTGGGAATTTGTTAATGTCCGATTGTAGATAACTTGAAACTTAACTTAATTAAAATGAATCAACTGTGTGAGTTACCGTGATGGTCTCTTCTCGGCAGAGTCCGGGAAGTGAACACGGTGTTGGAGTAATGCTTGCCGCAGGTTGTTCTCTAGTTATTCATTTGCGCTTTGCCTTCTCTTCTCGCTCTCTTTTGCGAACAGGTTAGCCACCATATATGCTAGTCGCTTGCTGCAGCTCCACATATTTACCTTGCCTTACCTATAAGCTTAAATAGTCTTGATCGCGAGGGTGCGAGATTGCTGAGTCCCTGCGGCTCACGGATTACTTCCAAACCAGATGCAGGGCCTGAAGACTCCGTTCCAGATGACACGCTTGAGCTCAAGTGGGAGTTCGACGAGGACTCGTGCCGTTACTATGTGTCTTTCCCTGATGATCAGTAGTGGTGCCCAGTTGGGGCGATCAGGACGGTGTCGCATGTTGGGTTGATCTTTTATTTTGGCACGTAGTCGGGCCATGAGTGTTTGGATGATGTAATGCTATTTATGTACTTTGTTTGACGTGGCGAGTGTAAGCCAACTATGTACCTTCCCCTTTTATTATCTATTTACATGGGATGTTGTGAAGATTGCCTTACTTGCGACATTGCTTTCAATGCGGTTATGCCTCTAAGTCATGCTTCGACACGTAGGAGATATAGCCGCATCGAGGGCATTACAAGTTGGTATCAGAGCCTTCCCCGACCTTAGGAGCCCCCACTGCTTGATCGTTTTTAGCAGCCGTTGTTGAGTCTAGAAAAAAATGTTTTGAGTCTTTTAGGAATTATATATCGGAGAGTTTAGGAATTCTTTTTACTCCTAGTCCCCTCATCGCTCTGGTAAGGCATCCTGACGTAGAGTTTTGACTCTTCTCTTCTCAAATTTCACTAAAAAAAATTTAGGATCACACGGGTATCTTGGAATCGTTCCGATGATTTTGTGACGAGAACATTGTTCTTGGTGCCTCCTGTCATTTAGGGGTTGTGGCAGTGTCCCGGGGAGTTGAGCTCTGAGGTGTTGTCGTCACAATTTTATCGTTGCAGTTCTGGAATACCTTAGTTTAGTACGCCGACATCGAAAATCTCTTTTATGCAGTTGTTGGTGAGATAACCTCGACGCCACCCAGTACTAGGGCGGGAGTTCGGGAGTATTGCCATAACTTGTATAACGGATGCTTTTTCGAAGGTTGAGGTAGATGGTTTCCGAAGTTTTTCTTGGTTATGTGTTGAAGAATGGATACAGCTGGATGTAGGATTTGCTAGATTTGGGTGAGATATTATGCTTCCCCGGTATCCCCAACACCTGATTGCATAACCGGAAAGGATCGGGAGTTCCATAGGTGGGAATTCTTGTAGCTCTAGTTCTTCTTCCACAGATATTTGATTTGAGATTGGGATTTTTTACCGAGTATTCGTTCTTGCTCCGTTCCTTGTTGATTTATTCCTCTACCTAAATTCTAAGTGGCTTCTCAATTTATGGATATGTGACCATTTCAAGTGGAATGCATTCGTTCTTATGTTCGGATGTGAAGACTATATGTTGCAATTTCAACCCGCTTGATTCAGCTTCATTTTATCTATCAATGTGCTAACGGATGTCACCCTCTTCAGCATGGCTCCCGCTAAGAGCAGCAATCAGAATCAGAATCAAGATCCGCCACCACCTCCACCTCCTCCGGAGGCATGGCAAGCTGTGATGGCCGCAACCAATGCAAACACGCAGTTGATCATGCAAATTCTTCAAGAGCGCAATCAAGCGAACCAAGGCAACCAAGGCAACAATCAGAATCACTTTGCTACACTCAACTAGTTCCTTGCTAACCAGCCAAAGACCTTTAGCAATTGTGTTGAGGCAACTGATGCTGATGATTGGCTCGTGGACTTATGCAAGCATTTCGAGTGCAGTAACGTCAGGCCTGAGGACTTTGTCAAGTTCGCTTCCTTCCAACTCAAAGACCAAGCTGCAGAATGGTTCCAGCAGTACAAAAGATTCCAGAGGAGGCCGTGTGATTACCTGGGATGAATTCCGTCAATACTTCAAAGCTCATCATATTCCTCAGAGCGTGGTTGAAAGCAAGCGTGAGGAATTCCGCAACCTGAAGCAAGGCTCTTTGTCTGTCTATGACTACAACAAGTTGTTTCAGAAGCTCGCCCGCTTTGCTAAGCAGGACGTCCCTGACGAGAAGAGCATGATATACCAGTTCAGGGGTGGTCTTAGAGAAGAAATCTAGCTAGCTCTTTTTCTCTTTGAGCCCTTGAGGTACGATGAGTTCTACAACATGGCATTGAAGCAAGAGGTTGCTCAACTGAAGTGTGATGCTTCCAAGAAGCGAGTCAGAGATGCTACTCCTTCTTCCTCTACTCAAGTGGCCAAGCAGCAGAAGTATTGGCTTCCTCCTCCTCCGTTCCGTCAGCCGTATCAGAAGAGCAAAGGTGGCAGTGGATCTTCCCACCGACAAAACCCTGGCTTTCAGAACAAGACTTCGTCTCAAGCTCCAAGATCGAGTGCTCCGTATCACCATCCGCTTTCAGAGGTCACATGCAACAAGTGCCAACAGAAGGGTCACTATGCCAACAAATGTTTCAATCAGAGGCGTATCCCTCCTCCTCCTCCTGTGAGATCGGCAAGTACAGCTGTGGTCAAGCATAACCCCAAGCACGCCAAGGTCAACTTAATGAATGCAGCTCAGGCAGAGGACTCGTCAGATGTCATCATGGGTAACCTTCCTGTTAATGATGTTCCTGCAAGATTTCTTTTTGACACTGGTGCATCGCAGTGTTTCATTTCCAAACCTTTTGCATCAAAGTATGAGTGCGATTATCAGTATCTGCAAAATTCTTTGCA
Source organism: Triticum dicoccoides (assembly GCF_002162155.2). Taxonomy (NCBI): domain Eukaryota; kingdom Viridiplantae; phylum Streptophyta; class Magnoliopsida; order Poales; family Poaceae; genus Triticum; species Triticum dicoccoides. Next base: position 261,777,103 of record NC_041384.1, read on the forward strand.
AATCGTGTCACCGGGCAAGCAAATGACAGCTAATTTCTGCGTCCCGGATATCACTATCACGTTGGGAGACTACAAATTTCTAGCTTCTCCTATTGTTCTGGGCGACTCGGATATTGATCTTATTCTCGGAATGGATTGGCTTGCTAAGCACAAGGCGCATCTTGATTGTGCTGCCAGGCAGATTCAATTGACTCATTCGTCTGAGGATGTAATTGTCCTTGCCGCTCGTTATGATACAATCTGTCTGTTTTCTCTCAATGAGAAGGGTGAACTGGACGCCATCTCGCAAATTCCAGTCGTTTGCGAATATCAAGACGTCTTTCCAGAAGAGCTTCCAGGAATGCCTCCGCACCGGCCAGTTGAATTCGTCATCGATCTTGAGCCTGGCACGGAACCGGTTTGCAAGCGTCCTTACAAGCTCGGACCTGAAGAGTTGAAGGAGCTGAAGAAGCAACTCGATATTCAAGAGCGAATGGGTCTCATTCGACCCAGTTCCTCTCCGTGGGGTTGTGGAGTTCTTTTTGTGAAGAAGAAGGATGGAACGGACCGACTTTGTGTTGACTACGTCCATTGAACAAGAAGACTATCAAGAACAAATACCCACTTCCCAACATCAATGAGCTATTCGAATAACTCAAAGGTGCCCAAGTATTCTCCAAGCTTGATCTCCGTATGGGTTATCACCAGATTCGAATCCTTGAGCAAGATATTCCCAAGACGGCTTTCAGGACAAGCTATGGTTCATATGAATACACTGTCACGTCTTTTGGTCTCGCCAACGCTCCTCTGACTTTCTCTCGCATGATGAACTTCATCTTCAACGCCTACACCAATGACTTTGTTTTGGTCTATCTCGACGACATTCTGGTCTTTTCAAAGAACAAGGAAGATCATGCCAAGCACTTGCGTTTGGTACTCAATAAGCTGAGGGAACACCAGTTCTACGCCAAGTTCTCAAAGTGCGAGTTTTGGCTCGATGAGGTTCTTTATCTTGGGCATATCATCTCTGCCAAGGGCATTGCGGTGAATACTGAGAAGGTGTCTGCAATTGTGAATTGGGAACCACCTCAGAACGTGAAGTAACTTCGTAGCTTCCTCGGTCTTGCAAGCTACTGTCGAAGGTTCGTTGAGAACTTTTCAAAGATCGCGAAGCCTCTCTCAAATCTTCTCCAGAAGCACGTCAAGTACGTTTGGTCTCCGGAATTTGACATTGCTTTCAACACTTTGAAAGAGAAATTGGTCACTGCTCCAGTTCTGACTCCTCCTGATGAATCCAAACCATTCAAGGTCTTCTGCGATGCCTCTCTTCAAGGTCACCATCTACATCTTCGCACGGAAGGAAGTGCGTCCGGGTAAAAAAAACGATTCGCCCCCCTGACTACTAGGACCCACCAGCTACATCTTCGCAGGCAAGGAAGTGCCTGACAGTGGGGACCCACCTGGTCGAAGCGTATGTTGCGTTGTCATTCTGGTCGCAAACGTGTACGTACATGTATACTGGTGGATGTAGAGGCGTGCACATGTCGTAGTAGAGGAGCGTACGTGTCGTAGTAGAGGCGCGCACGTAGCATGTACACGTGCGTACAGCGGCCAAGGTGCAAGAAAGAAAATACGGCTACGTATGTGTACATACAGGCAGGGTCTCGAATGCCTACTCGTGCATACGTACGGCCAGGGCTCGTGTACATGGCTTGGTCAGAACAGAGAAACAACATCGTCGTCGTTTTCATGGGGAGGCAACGGAATGTGTCGTGTTCATGGGGAGGCAACAGAATGCGTCGTGTTCATCGGGAGGCAACAGAACGCGTGGGAGCCAACCGGCTGGGTCGGAACGAAATGCGTGGTCGTGTTCATCGGGAGGGCTTGGATAGAACAAGCAATGGAAACGAGGCCTGGCGTACTGCACAACAAAGGAAACGGACCTCCTACGTTCGGAACGGGGTCATGTTGATCGGGAGGGGTCTGGCGTATCGCAAAACAGAGGAAACGGACCTCCTACGGTCGAAATGGGGGTCCTGTTGATCAGGAGGGGTGTGGCATACCGCAAAACGGATGAAACGGACCTCCTACGGTTGAAACGGGGTCCTGTTGATCAGGAGGGGTGTGGCGTACCACAAAACGGACAAAACAGACCTCCTACAGTCGAAACGGGGGTCCTGTTCATCGGGAGGGGTGTGGCGTACCGCAAAACGGGACTCCACGGGATACTATTCATCTCCACCGTCTACCTCCTCCAGCCTCCACGGGCTACCGTCGACCTCCTCCAGCCTCCACGGGCTCCTGTTCATCCAGCCTCCACCGCGCGCTACTCCACCGGCTACTGTTCAATCACCCCTCCACCGTCTACTATTCATCCAGCCCTCCACACCACGGGGTCTTGTTCAACCACCCCTCCACCGTCTACTGTTCATCCAGCCCTCCACACCACGGGGTCCTGCTCATCCAGAGGCAACGCCACCGCTCACTGTTCGTCCAACACCCCCTCCCCCCGCAACGCTCACTATTCATCCAATCGACCGGCTTCAGTTAGCAGCAGTAGCGAAGGAATCGCTCGATCGGGTTCAGTTAACAGCCATTGATCGATTGCTCGGGTTCAGTAACGCGTAGCCTGCAGTGCAATCGCTCGGGTTCAGTTAGAGCCCAACGCCTCGCTCGGGTTCAGTTAGAGCCAACGCCTCGCACACACGCGCGTACATGTACGAGAGAAACGCGCATTGCTCGGCCCCGACCTCCCACCGTAACCGGGAACTCCCTGAAATTTTCCTCCCCCTCGCTTCTACCACTGTTTTTTCCGTCATGGACGGCCCAAAGAATGTCATGCAGCTGCGTCTCCGGCCCACCCAGGACGAAAAGCCCATTTTCTTTCATGATTTTTTGTCATAGAAGTAGGAGCCCACCACATATATGATGATACCGGGTTTTGTCACAATTATCATCATAGAAGTGTCATATGTATGACAGAAAAAAATTTCGTTCGGCCCAAAATGTCACGGATGTGTCTTTTTTTGTAGTGGAGGGGGACCACAAGAATAGGGTTCTCGCGGGGCCCCTCAAGCTCAGACGGGTGCAACCCCCACTCGTCGAAGATGGGCATCTGCCTCACGAACACCTCCATGTTCTAATAGCAGTATGAAAGGCAGCCCTCTTTCGGACATATGTGTGGCACGGGGTCACCAGTCAGGAGCTCGAGCACCGTTCGCATAGTTTTGGGAGGAAGCACCGGCACCTGGAGCCTCATGGGGTCCCGGCTACCGGTGAAGGTCCACATTCGCCGGGAATGGCGCTGGAGCACAGCAACACGGTGCTGGATGAACTCTTGCACCCCCATGGGCGCCGTCTTCCCAACCTCCTTCGACCTGGCCTGCTGGCGCCAAATGTGGGCAAGCCGTGGGTCGACCAACCTCATGTGCGCCCACCCGAAGCTGGGTTCAGCCGGCGCCCGGGGGAGCAAGAACAGGGAGTTGAGCATGGCAACATCGACGAACACCCACCGCTTCTGGAGTCCATGTATGACCGGCGAGAGCTTGAAGTCGATCCCTGAGCCCGCCATCGCCGCCATGGCCTGGAAGGTCATAAACCCTGAGCACTGGCGGGGGTCGGTCAAATGGAGCGAGAAGAAATGGCGGAACAAGGCCACAGAGGGTATAATGCCCACCATGGCCTCGTAGATGAAGGCAAAGACGACGAGGAGAAGAATAGATTGGGGATCCAAGTACCGCACGTAGACATGGAATTGCGAGATTATGGCATTAAAGAAACCGGAAAAGGGGGGAATCAAGCTTGCTAGGAAGGTGTGGAGATGAATGGGGATCTCAGTGGCTGCCTTGTCGACCATGGCCCGGGAAGCAGGCCATGCCACCGTCACGTTCCACTCGTTGGAACCAGTGGCGAGTACCAGGCGGACCGCATCTCCTGGTTAACCACCGTCGACCGCTCGAGGGCAGGCTCGAAGGCCGGCAGAGATTCGGCCGGAGCGCGGCTCTTCACTTTCTTCTTCTTTGCTAGCCTCGGTGCCACGACGACAAGGGGAGAGCTGGGAAGATGGAGGGGCCAAGAAAGCTCGCGGCCAGCAATGAAGATGGAGCTGAGCCGGTGGCGGCGGCCACCAAGCCCGGCGAATATCGAGGCTGCATGGGGAAGTGGGGGCGCCCACGTCCCATCAATCGTCACGTGTCAATCAAGGCCGTTAGCGGTTGGGGCCTGTGGCGCTCTGCACTTGCCATTTGGGTTTGCCTCGAAGCCAAGCCCAAGTGCGCCTTGGGCCCTAGGACTACTGTCGGCGTCCTGGGAACGGCGGTACCCAGACTTGCCTGCCTGCGGCTCATGGCGTGGCTCCGTTAGCGGCCTGGTATGACCTAGTTTCGGCAGCAACAACACAAGACCCTCTCAAGGCGGACAAAACCAAAGCCTCCCTTTGGAGCGGCCTCACTAGGCTGGCTCCCGGGGAGCAGAGATATCAAGGCAAGGTGCACCTCGCGAGGTTCACATGACGTGAGCCGTGACGACAAAGGCCAAGCAAGCTCCAGCGGGCGCAGCGTACCAGTTTCCCCTTTGGTGCCAAGGGGAAAGCGCAGGCGCGGAGTCCTGAGGAATTAGGCAAAGGTTTCCATATTGGTACAACAAGACCAAGACAGCCAGGAGGACAGGACGGAGGTAATCTGTAACACCCTCGATGCGACTATAGCTCCCACATGCCGAGGCACGACTTAGAGACATAATCGCATTGAAGGCATATGTCGCAAGTTAGGCAATCTTCACAACATCCCATGTAACATAATAATAAAAAGGGAGATAACATAGTTGGCTTACACTCACCACGTCAATCAAGTATAGAAATAACATTACATCATTCAAACACTCATGGCCCGACTACGGCGCCAAAATAAAGAGAACCCAACATGCGACAACGGTCCCGTTCACCCCAACTGGGCACCACTACTGATCATCGGGAAAGGAAACATAGTATCGTTGAGAGTCTTCGTCGAACTCCCACTTGAGTTCATACGCGTCTCCTGGAGCGGAATCATCAGGCCCTGCATCTGGTGTAATAGTAATCTGTGAGCCACGGGGACTCAGCAATCTCGCACCCTCGCGATCAAGACTATTTAAGCTTATAGGTAAGGCAAGGTAATATGAGTGGAGCTGCAGCAAGCGACTAGCAAGTATGGTGGCTAACTTATTCGCAAAAGAAAGCGAGAAGAGGAGGCAAAGCACGAGCGAGAAGCTAGAGAACAACCTGCGCAAACATTACTCCAACACCGTGTCCACTTCCCGGACTCCGCCGAGAAGAGGCCATCACGGTAACACACTCAGTTGATTCATTTTAATTAATTAAGGTTCAAGTTATCTACAACCGGACATTAACAAATTCCCATCTGCCCATAACTGCGGGCACGGCTTTCGAAAGTTCAATCCCTGCAGGGGAGTCCCAACTTAGCCCATGACAAGCTCTCACGGTCAACGAAGGAATAGACCTCCTCCCAAGACATTCCGATCAGACTCGGAATCTTGGTTACTCAAGACACTTCGACAGGTTAAAACAAGACCAGCAACACCGCCCGAATGTGCCGACAAATCCCGATAGGAGCTGCACATATCTCTTTCTCAGGGCACACTCAGATGAGACATCCTATGAGTAAAACCAACCCTCAAGTTGCCCCGAGGTGGCCCCGCAGTCTACTCGGTCGGACCAACACTCAGAGGAGCACTGGCCCGGGGGGGTTTAAAATAAGATGACCCGCGGGCTCGGGAAACCCGAGGGAAAAAGAGGCTAGGTGGCAAATGGTAAGACCAAGGTTGGGCATTGCTGGAAAAGCTTTAATCAAGGCGAAATATCAAGGGGTTCCCATTATAACCCAACCGCATAAGGAACGCAAAAATCCGGGAACATAACACCGATATGACGGAAACTAGGGCGGGAAGAGTGGAACAAAACACTAGGCGAGAGGCCGAGCCTTCCACCCTTTACCAAGTATATAGATGCATTAAGATAACATGGCAATATAATGATATACCAACAAGTAAATAAATGTTCCAACAAGGAACGGCCTCCAATTTTCACCTGCAACTAGCAACGCTATAAGAGGGGCTGAGCAAAGCGGTAACATAGCCAATCAACGGTTTGCTAGGAAAATGGTGGGTTAGAGGTTTGACATGGCAATTTAGGAGGCTTGCAAGCAAGTGGTAGGCATCGTAGCAATGGCATAGCAAAAGAGCGAGCAAACTAGCATAGCAAAGATAGTAGTGATTTCGAGGGTATGATCATCTTGCCTGCATAGTTGTCAGAGTTGACTGGATCCTCAAAAGCAAACTCAACAGGCTCCTCGTTAGCGAACTTGTCTCCTGGCTCTACCCAAACAAGACAAACAAGCAACAAGGATACAATCAACCACGTGCAAGAACAAGCAATAAGATGAAATGATGACATGCTATGCGGGATGCGATTCGGGATGCACAATGCCAGATATGACAGGAAATGCATGAACCTGGCCTCAACTTGGAAATCCAAGTGTTCCATTGGAAAGATGAGATGAAATCGCTTGAAAACGATATAAAGAACGCCGGAATCGGAGTTACGGTTTGGAAATGGCAAGCGATTCAAATATGACACCGGTCTGCGATTTACAGCAAGTAGCCATCTAAATGCAACGAAATGAACATGCTACAGCCACCAAACATGACAACAAAATACATGGCAGGGAAGCATTCAAGATGATTAACAAAAGTCTAGCACTGAGCTACCGCCAAATCATCCATTAACAGGTTCAAACAAGCATGGCAAAAACGCAAATGGCAAACAAATCTCACACTTAGTGAAATTAACACTTGTCTAGAATTTCAGATCATATAGCCCTCTTCGGAGCAACAAAACAACATGCTACAGGACCTGAACATGACAAAGAAAGACATGGCATGGAGCTACTCAACAAGATTAACAAAAGTCCCTTAGTGACCTTGAGCCAAAAGGGATCTCAAAATATATACTTACAAGCACACGAACATAGCAAAAACATAATCAGTTTTCAGACTTAGTGAAAACTGGGACATGCTGAAACATAACTCACGAAGGCATGTTTACGAGCTCGATGCACTCACCACGGTGCAAGTCATGGCAAGACAAGCATACATCCCTTAAGAAGGCACAAAATGCAAGCTAGACATGGCAAGAACAATGACATAGCATGCACGGATCAACTACAATAACATCGGCAAAATCACAAACAAGTTGATGATCTTCCCAGATTCGCAACGAAGCAAAAGTAGAGCTCGATAGACTCAATCTAGGGTGCTCCATAATTGCAAAAAAAGAACTGTATGGATAGAGCACTACAATATTAACAAAACTCCCTTACTGATCATCCTCAAAAGAGGCACGGATCACTAGGAAACAACAAGAACATATGGCATCATGAGATAAACAATCCCAGGACTTAGTGAAATTACTAAGTCCCTGAAAACAGAATTAGCAAGTGCACCACTTTGCAAACTTGCACAAGTCACCACACACATCCTACAAATACATGGGTTGCACCTCTGGAAAGATGACAAAACCCTTAACAAAACATATGAAGAACTCACGGGCATATCATGCACACATTAATCATGGCAAAAATGACAAAAGTGCTAAACGGAGTAACAGATCTGACAATTAACTCAAGTAGCCCTCTTCTAACAACATTTCGGGCATCAAGATGAGCTCAAATGAAAATGATGCAATGGAATGAAATGATTTACTCTCTGAGATGAACATTTTGATATGCTACATGCATGAATCGGAGGTACGGATGCAAAGTTACGGAGTCTCGAACATAGGCACATGAACTATAAATATCCGGGACTTGGTGAAAAAAAACTACCCTGGATTAGGGTTTACTGTAGCAACCCCGATCCAGATCTGGATCGCACTGTTCACTAGCGCGCGGAAGCCGAGGACGGCGGGGACGAAGGCGGCGGCCGACGGAGGCGAGGTTGCCGGCGGCCGGGGCGGCGGCGTAGGGGCCCGCGACGGCCGAGGCGGCGGCGTAGGGGCCCGCG
>NC_041384.1:261785567-261795136 GCF_002162155.2 Triticum dicoccoides
GCGGTGCTCCGGCCGCCGGAGTGGGCGAGGGAGGCGGCGGAGCCGGGAGCTACGGCTCGGCGGAGGCGCGGACTGGCGGCGGAGGAAGCGGGATCGGGGGGCCTCCCGCGGGCTCGCCGGGCCGGCGCCGCGGATCGGAGGCACCCGCCACGTGGCGCCCCCTGGTAGGCGCGGGCGGCTGCGCGGACAATGTCCGTCAGCGCGACTTTTTGTCCGGCGGCGCACGAAGACGAATGGAGCTAGGGTTTCGGGGGAGGAGAAGATCCGGATTTCGGGGGTTCTTTAAATAGACATAGAGGGAGCTAGGAGAGTCCAAATGAGGTGCGGTTTTCAGCAAGTAGGCATGATCGAACGCTCTAGGACATGGAGCAGAGTTAGGTGGGTTTTGGGCCAAATTAGAGGGGTGTTGGGCTGCAACACACACGAGGCCTTTTCGGTCCCTTGGTTAATCGTTGGAGTATCAAACGAAGTCCAAATGATACGAAACTTGACAGGCGGTCTACCGGTAGTAAACCAAGGCCGCTTGGCAAGTCTCGGTCCAATCCAGAAATGTTTAATCCCCACACACGAAAGAAAGCTAGAGATGACCACCGGAGGAGAACGAAGCGCCGGAATGCAAACCGGACAATGGGGAAAATGCTCGAATGCATGAGACGAACACGTATGCAAATGCAATGCACATGATGACATGATATGAGATGCATGACAAGGACAACATTACACAGAGACAAAGACCCGAACCCGAGGAAATAAATATAACTTAACGCCGGAAACCGCAAGAGTTAGAGTACAAATAGGGAAAGTTACATCCGGGGTGTTACAATACTCCACCACTACGAAAGGATCTCGTCCCGAGATCTAGGACTGAAAGAACGCCCGGTACTCAGAACGGAGGTGATCCTCGCATTCCCAGGTAGCTTCACGGTCGGAATGGTGTGACCACTTGACTTTGAGAAATTTGATTGACTTGTTGCGAGTCTTGCATTCAGTCTCTTCAAGAATAGCAACTGGGTGCTCATGATAAGAGAGATCTTCTTGGAGCTCAATGTCCTCGAAGTTGACGGTGCGGTCAGGAGTCTTGAAGCACTTTCGAAGCTGAGAGACATGGAACACGTCATGAACATTTGCAAAGTTTGAAGGAAGCTCGAGTTGATAGGCGGGGTCGCCTCTCTTGCTGACAATCTTGAAAGGTCCCACGTATCTAGGGGCAAGCTTCCCTTTGATACCGAAGCGACTAGTACCTTTCATAGGAGAGACACGGAGGTAAACATGATATCCGATCTCGAAAGCCAAATCACGGTGCTTACTATCATAGTAGCTCTTCTGGCGGGATTGGGCTGCTTTGAGGTTATCACGAATGACTTTGCACATTTCTTCTGCCTCTGTGATTAAGTCATTACCCAAAAGCTGACGTTCACCGGTTTCAGACCAGTTGAGAGGGGTACGGCACTTCCTGCCATACAGAATTTCAAATGGGGCCTTGCCCGAACTTTCTTGAAAACTGTTGTTGTAGGAGAATTCAGCATAAGGAAGACAATCCTCCCACTTCATGCCGAAGGAGATCAGACAAGCCCTGAGCATATCTTCAAGAATCTGGTTGACACGCTCGACTTGACCGCTTGTTTGAGGATGGAAAGCTGTGCTGAAGCGGATGTTCGTGCCCATGGCCTTCTGAAAAGAATCCCAAAACTTGGAGGTAAAGATGTTGTCACGGTCTGAAGAGATGACTTGAGGAATACCGTGCAGAGAGACAATACGAGAGGTATAGAGTTCCGCCAATTGAGCTGCAGTGATCGACTCTTTGATAGGCAGAAAGTGAGCCACTTTGGTGAGTTTGTCGATGACAACAAATATAGCATCATTGCCACGCTTGGACTTTGGAAACCTAGTCACGAAGTCCATTTCAATGTGGTCAAACTTCCATTCTGGAATGGCAAGAGGTTGGAGGAGACCTTCTGGCCTTTGGTGTTCTGCCTTCACTCTTCTGCAGACATCACATTCATTCACGAATTGAGCGATCTCGCGCTTCATTCGAGTCCACCAATAAGCTTGCTTGAGGTCCTGATACATCTTCGTGCTCCCAAGGTGGATGGAGAGGAGAGAATTGTGAGCCTCGTTCATGATCACTTTACGGAGGTCACCTTTGGGCACAACAATACAATCCTCGAAGAAGAGAGTGTCCTTGTCATCAAGGCGGTAGCACTTGTACTTGGACTGACTCTTGGCAATCCCAATCTTCACCTTTTTCACCATAGCATCAAGAAGCTGGGCTTGGCAAATCTGGTCTTCTAAGGTAGGAGAAACTTGAAGGTTGGCGAGGAAACCTTGAGGAACAACTTGCAGATTAAGTTTGCGGAAAGCTTCACAAAGCTCGGGTTGATAAGGCTTGAGAATCAGACTATTGCAGTAAGCTTTCCTGCTCAAAGCGTCCGCAATCACGTTGGCCTTGCCTGGAGTATACTCAATACTCGGATTATACTCTTGAATCATTTCGACCCATCGAGTTTGCCTGAGGTTGAGATTAGGCTGAGTGAAGATGTACTTGAGACTCTTGTGATCAGTGAAAATGTCCACTTTTCTTCCCAATAGAAGATGTCTCCAAGTCAAAAGAGCATGCACAACTGCCGCCAACTCGAGATCATGAGTGGGGTAGTTCTTCTCATTAGGCTTCAACTGGCAAGATGTATAAGCAACAACTTTATTCTCTTGCATCAATACTGCGCCAAGACCTTGGAGAGAGGCATCACAAAAGACCTCGTACGTCTTGGATTCATCAGGCGGAGTCAGAACTGGAGCAGTGATCAATTTCTCTTTCAAAGTGTTGAAAGCAATATCACACTCTGGAGACCAAACGTACTTGACGTGCTTCTGGAGAAGATTAGAGAGAGGCTTCGCGATCTTAGAAAAGTTTTCAACGAATCTTCGGCAATAGCTTGTGAGACCGAGAAAACTGCGGAGTTGCTTCACGTTCTGAGGAGGTTCCCAATTCACAATTGCAGACACCTTCTCAGGATTCACGGAAATGCCCTTGGCAGAGATGATATGACCAAGATAAAGAACCTCATCAAGCCAAAATTCACACTTGGAGAACTTGGCGTAGAACTGATGTTCTCTGAGCTTATCAAGCACCAAACATAAGTGTTTGGCATGACCTTCCTTGTTCTTCGAGAAAACTAGAATGTCGTCAAGATAGACCAAAACGAAGTCATTGGTGTAGGCGTTGAAGATGAAGCTCATCATGCGAGAGAACGTCGGAGGAGCGTTGGCGAGGCTAAAAGACATGACAGTGTATTCATATGAACCAAAGCTTGTTCTGAATGCTGTCTTGGGAATATCTTCTTCACGAATGCGAATCTGGTGATAACCCATACGGAGATCAAGCTTGGAGAATACTTGGGAACCTTTGAGTTGTTCGAGCAGCTCATTGATGTTGGGAAGTGGGTATTTGTTCTTGATGGTCTTCTTGTTCACTGGACGGTAATCAACACAAAGTCGGTCCGTTCCATCCTTCTTCTTCACAAAAAGAACACCACAACCCCACGGAGAAGAACTAGGCCGGATGAGACCCATTTTCTCTTGCATATCGAGTTGCTTCTTTAGCTCTTTCAACTCTTCAGGTCCGAGCTTGTAAGGACGTTTGCACACAGGTTCCGTGCCAGGCTCAAGATCAATAACGAATTCAACTGGCCGGTGCGGAGGCATTCCTGGAAGCTCTTCTGGAAAGACGTCTTGATATTCGCAAACGACTGGAATTTGAGAGATGGCATCTAATTCATCCTTCTCATTGAGAGAAAATAGACGGATAGTATCATCACGAGCGGCAAAGACAATTACATTCTCAGACGAATGAGTCAATTGAATCTGCCTGGCTGCACAATCAAGCTGAGCCTTGTGCTTCGAAAGCCAATCCATTCCGAGAATAAGATCAATATCCGAGTTACCAAGAACCACCGGAGAAGAGAGAAACTTGTAATCACCCAATGTGATAGAGATATCGGGAGCAACCAAACTAGAAGTCAAAAGCTTGCCGGGAGAAACAACTTGCATGACTTTGGGCATAATCTCGGTATCAACATTGTGCTTCGATGCAAAAGGGCATGACAAAAAGGAATGCGATGCACCAGTGTCAAAAAGAACTTTTGCAGGAACATCGTTAACAGGAAGGTTACCCATTATCACATCTGACGAGTCCTCTGCCCGAGCTGCATTCATCAAATTGACCTTGGCATGCTTGGGGTTATGCTTGACCACAGCTGTACTTGCTGATCTGAAAGGAGGAGGAGGAGGAAGACGCCTCTGGTTGAAACACTTGTTGGCATAGTGACCCTTCTGTTGGAACTTGTTGCACGCGACCTCTGAAAGCGGACGGTGATACGGAGCACTCGATCTTGGAGGTTGAGACGAAGTCTTGTTCTGAAAGCCAGGGTTGGGTGGGTGGGAAGAACCACTGCCACCTTTGCTCTTCTGCTGATACGGCTGACGGAACGGAGGAGGAGGAAGCCAAAACTTCTGCTGCTTGGCCACTTGAGTAGAGGAAGAAGGAGTAACATCTCTGGCTCGCTTCTTGGAAGCATCTCATCTCAACTGAGCAGCCTCTTGCTTCAGTGCCATGTTGTAGAACTCATCGTATCTCAAGGGTTCGAAGAGAACAAGAGCTAGCTGAATTTCTTTTCTGAGACCACCCCTGAACTGATATATCATGCTCTTCTCATCAGGGACGTCCTGCTTGGCAAAGCGGGCGAGCTTCTAGAACAACTTGTTGTAGTCATAGACAGACAAAGAGCCTTGCTTCAGATTGCGGAATTCCTCACGCTTGCCTTCAACCACGCTCTGCGGAATATGATGAGCTCGGAAATCTCGACGGAAATCATCCCAAGTGATAACACGTCCACCTCTGGAGTCCTTGTACTACTGGAACCATTCTGCAGCTTGATCTTTGAGTTGGAAGGAAGCGAACTTAACAAAGTCCTTAGGCCTGACGTTACTGCACTCGAAATGCTTGCACAGATCCACAAGCCAATCGTCAGCATCAGTTGCCTCAACACTATTGCTGAAAGTCTTTGGCCCGTTAGCAAGGAACTGGTTCAGTGTAGCAAAGTGACTCTGATTGTTGCCTTGATTCCCTTGATTGCCTTGATTGCGCTCTTGGAGAATTTGCATGATCATCTGTGTGTTTGCATTGGTTGCGGCCATCACAGCTTGCCATGCCTCCAGAGGAGGTGGAGGTGGTGGCGGATCAGGATTCGGAGTCGTGCGCGTTGGAGGAGCCATCCTGAAGAGGGTGACCACCATTAGCACATTGATAGATAAAATATTGAAGCTGAATCCAACAGAATGAAAATTGCAACATATAGTCTTCACATCCGAACAAAATGAACGAATGCATTCCTCTTGAAATGGTCACATATCCATACATTAAGAAGCCACGTAGAATTAAGGTAGAGAAATAAATCAACAAGGTATGGATCAAGAACGAATAATCGGTAAGAAATCCCAATCTCAAACCAATATTCGTGGAAGAAGAACTAGAGCTACTAGAATTCCCACCTATGAAACTCCAGAACCTTTCCGGTTATGCAATCAGGTGTTGGGGATACAGGGGAAGCATAATATCTCACCCAAACTAGCAAATCCTACATCCAGCTGTATCCATCCTTCAACACATAACCAAGAAACCTTCGGAAACCATCTACCTCAACCTTCGAAAAGCATCCGTTATACAAGTTATGGTGATACTCCCGAACTCCCGCCCCAGTACTGGGTGGCGTCGAGGTTATCTCACCAACGAACTGCATAAAAGAGATTTTCGATGTCGGCGTACTAGACTCAGGTATTCCAGAACTGCAACGATAAAATTATGATGACAACACCTCAGAGCTCAACTCCCCGGGACACTTCCACTAAACCCCTGACAGGAGGCACCAAGACAATGTTCTCATCATAAAACCATCAGAACGATTCCAAGATACCCGCGTGATCCTAATTTTTTTTTGTGAAATTTGAGAAGAGAAGAGTCAAAACTCCATGTCAGGATGCCTTACCAGAGCGATGAGGAGACTGGGAAGTAAAAAGAATTCCTAATCTCTACGATATATAATTCCTAAAAGACTCAAAACATTTTTTTCTAGACACAACTCGGCCGCTAAAAACGATCAAGCAATGGGGCTCCTAAGGTCGGGGAAGGCTCTAATACCAACTTGTAACACCCTCAATGCGACTATAGCTCCCACGTGTCGAGGCACGACTTAGAGACATAATCGCATTGAAGGCATATGTCGCAAGTTAGGCAATCTTCACAACATCCCATGTAACATAATAATAATAAGGGAGATAACATAGTTGGCTTACACTCGCCACGTCAATCAAGTACAGAAATAACATTACATCATTCAAACACTCATGGCCCGACTACGGCGCCAAAATAAAGAGAACCCAACATGCGACAACGGTCCCGTTCACCCCCAACTGGGCACCACTACTGATCATCGGGAAAGGAAACGTAGTATCATTGAGAGTCTTCGTCGAACTCCCACTTGAGTTCATACGCGTGTCCTGGAGTGGAATCATCAGGCCCTGCATCTGGTGTAATAGTAATCTGTGAGCCACGGGGACTCAGCAATCTCGCACCCTCGCGATCAAGACTATTTAAGCTTATAGGTAAGGCAAGGTAAAATATGAGTGGAGCTGCAGCAAGCGACTAGCAAGTATGGTGGCTAACTTATTCGCAAAAGAGAGCGAGAAGAGGAGGCAAAGCACGAGCGAGAAGCTAGAGAACAACCTGCGCAAACATTACTCCAACACCGTGTCCACTTCCCGGACTCCACCGAGAAGAGGCCATCACGGTAACACACTCGGTTGATTCATTTTAATTAATTAAGGTTCAAGTTATCTACAACCGGACATTAACAAATTCCCATCTACCCATAACCACGGGCACGACTTTCGAAAGTTCAATCCCTGCAGGGGAGTCCCAACTTAGCCCATGACAAGCTCTCACAGTCAACGAAGGAATAGACCTCCTCCCAAGACGTTCCGATCAGACTCGGTATCTTGGTTACTCAAGACACTTCGACAGGTTAAAACAAGACCAGCAACACCGCCCGAATGTGCCGACAAATCCCGATAGGAGCTGCACATATCTCTTTCTTAGGGCACACTCAAATGAGACATCCTACGAGTAAAACCAACCCTCAAGTTGCCCCGAGGTGGCCCCGCAGTCTACTCGGTCGGACCAACACTCAGAGGAGCACTGGCCCGGGGGGGTTTAAAATAAGATGACCCGCGGGCTCCGGAAACCCGAGGGAAAAAGAGGCTAGGTGGCAAATGGTAAGACCAAGGTTGGGCATTGCTGGAAAAGCTTTAATCAAGGCGAAATATCAAGGGGTTCCCATTATAACCCAACCGCATAAGGAACGCAAAAATCCGGGAACATAACACCGATATGACGGAAACTAGGGCGGCAAGAGTGGAACAAAACACTAGGCGAGAGGCCGAGCCTTCCACCCTTTACCAAGTATATATATGCATTAAGATAACATGGCAATATAATGATATCCCAACAAGTAAATAAATGTTCCAACAAGGAACGGCCTCCAATCTTCACCTGCAACTAGCAACGCTATAAGAGGGGCTGAGCAAAGCTGTAACATAGCCAATCAATGGTTTGCTAGGACAATGGTGGGTTAGAGGTTTGACATGGCAATTTAGGAGGCTTGCAAGCAAGTGGTAGGCATCGTAGCAATGGCATAGCAAAAGAGCGAGCAAACTAGCATAGCAAAGATAGTAGTGATTTCGAGGGTATGATCATATTGCCTGCACAGTTGTCAGAGTTGACTGGATCCTCAAAAGCAAACTCAACGGGCTCCTCGTTAGCGAACTCGTCTCCCGTCTCTACCCAAACAAGACAAACAAGCAACAAGGATACAATCAACCACGTGCAAGAATAAGCAATAAGACGAAATGATGACATGCTATGCGGGATGCGATGCGGGATGCACAATGCAAGATATGACAGGAAATGCATGAACCTGGCCTCAGCTTGGAAATCCAAGTGTGCCACTGGAAAGATGAGATGAAATCGCTTGAAAACGATATAAAGAACACCGGAATCGGAGTTACGGTTTGGAAATGGCAAGCGATTCAAATATGACACCGGTGTGCGATTTACAGCAAGTAGGCATCTAAATGCAACGAAATGAACATGCTACAGCCACCAAACATGACAACAAAATACCTGGCAGGGAAGCATTCAAAATTCTTAACAAAAGTCTTGCACTGAGCTACGGCTAAATCATCCATTAACAGGTTCAAACAAGCATGGCAAAAACGCAAATGGCAAACAGATCTTAGACTTAGTGAAATTAACACTTGTCTGGAATTTCAGATCATATAGCCCTCTTCGGAGCAACAATACAACATGCTACAGGACCTGAACATGACAAAGAAAGACATGGTATGGAGCTAATCAACAAGCTTAACAAAAGTCCCTTAGTGACCTTGAGACAAAAGGGATCTCAAAATATACTTACAAGCACACGAACATAGCAAAAACATAATCAATTTTCAGACTTAGTGAAAACTGGGACATGCTGAAACATAACTCACGAAGGCATGTTTACGAGCTCGATGCACTCACCACGGTGCAAGTCATGGCAAGACAAGCATACATCCCTTAAGAAGGCACAAAATTCAATCTAGACATGGCAAGAACAATGGCATAGCATGCACGGATCAACTACAATAACATTGGCAAAATCGCAAACAAGTTGACGATCTGCCCAGATTCGCAACGAAGCAAAAGTAGAGCTCGATAGACTCAAGCTAGGTTGCTCCATAATTGCAAACAAAGACATGGATGGATAGAGCACTACAATATTAACAAAACTCCCTTACTGATCATCCTCAAAAGAGGCACGGATCACTAGGAAACAACAAGAACATATGGCATCATGAGATAAACAATCCCAGGACTTAGTGAAATTACTAAGTCCCTGAAAACAGAATTAGCAAGTGCACGACTTTGCAAGCTTGCACAAGTCACCACCCACATCCTAAAAATACATGGGTTGCACCTCTGGAAAGATGACAAAACCCGTAACAAAACATATGAGAACTCACGGGCATATCATGCACACATTAATCATGGCAAAAATGACAAAAGTGCTAAACGGAGTAACAGATCTGACAATTAACTCAAGTAGCCCTCTTCTAACAGCATTTCGGGCATCAAGATGAGCTCAAATGAAAATAATGCAGTGGAGTGAAATGATGTACTCTCTGAGATGAACATTCTGATATGCTATATGCATGAATCGGAGCAACCGATGCAAAGTTACGGAGTCTCGAACATGGGCATATGAACTATAAATATCCGGGACTTAGTGAAAAAAAAACTACCCCGGGTTAGGGTTTACTGTAGCAACCCCGATCCAGATCTGGATAGCAGTGTTCACCGGCGCGCGGAAGCCGAGGACGGCAGGGATGAAGGCGGAGGCCGGCGGAGGCGAGGTCGGCGGCTCGCGGCTCACGGCTCGCGGTGCTACGGGCGACGGCGGCGGTCGAGCAAGGCG
>NC_041384.1:261795530-261869969 GCF_002162155.2 Triticum dicoccoides
CGCCACATGGCGCCCCCTGGTAGGCGCGGGCAGCTGCGCAGACAATGTCCGTCAGCGCGACTTTTTGTCTGGCGGCGCGCGAAGATGAATGGAGCTAGGGTTTCGGGGGAGGAGAAAATCCGGATTTCGGGGGTTCTTTCAATAGACATAGAGGGAGCTAGGAGAGTCCAAATGAGGTGCGGTTTTTGGCCACGCGATCGTGATCGAACACTCTAGGACATGGAGCAGAGTTAGGTGGGTTTTGGGCCAAATTGGAGGGGTGTTGGGCTGCAACACACACGAGGCCTTCTCGGTCCCTTGGTTAACCGTTGGAGTATCAAACGAAGTCCAAATGATACGAAACTTGGCAGGCGGTCTGCCGGTAGTAAACCAAGGCCGCTTGGCAAGTCTCGGTCCAATCCGGAAATGTTTAATCCCCACACACGAAAGAAATCTAGAAATGACCACCGGAGGAGAACGAAGCGCCAGAATGCAAAACGGACAACGGGGAAAATGCTCGAATGCATGAGACGAACACGTATGCAAATGCAATGCACATCATGACATGATATGAGATGCATGACAAGGACAACAACACATGGAGACAAAGACCCGAACCCGAGGAAATAAATATAACTTAACACCGGAAATGGCAAGAGTTAGAGTACAAATAGGGAAAGTTACATCCGGGGTGTTACATAATCACAGAGCCCACTACAGCGTAACTTGTACTAGCTGTCTCCCTTTGGATTTGTCCTTCGTGGAATGAATCCGGTCCAAGATGAGATGAGCCTTTCATCTCTCAATGAGCCAATCCCTAGCTACGGTGATGGCTAGCCCTATTTATAGAGGCCCGGGTCCTCTCCCCAAATATTAGGCGGGAAGGGATCCCACAACGACCAATTTGAAGGGGGACAGGTACTACAAGCTATCCTGACAAAAGATGGTCTTCCCCTACCAAAGGCTCTGGTGATGACACCATTTTGGGCTCCACGGTAACCTCCATCCTGTCGTTCTGCTGGTCTTGGTCTCGTTGCACTATATGGAAACCTTTGCTTGACGCCTCGGGACACCGCGCATGCGCTTGCATCATTAGCCCCAAAGAGGAAACAAGGACACTGCACGCTGGCGCCCGCCTGGTGCCCTCCTGGCCTTGGTCATCATGGCTTGCGTCATAGGAACCTCTCGAGGCGCCCCTTGCCTTGATCTCTCCGCCCCTCACGAGCCAGCATGGTGAGGCCGCCCCCGAGGAGATCTTGCGTTGTCCGCCTCGCGAGGCTTGGCCCCTCGCGAGGGTCTTGAGTGTTTTCTTGTGAAGATGGGTCATACAGGGCCGTTGATGGGGCCACGCCATGGGCCGCAGGTAGGCAAGTGTGGGGACCCCCGTTCCTAGGACACCCACAGTAGCTCGTGGGCCCAAGGCGTGCTCGGACTTAGCTTCGAGGCGAAGCCAAAGGGAAAGTGCGAAGCGCCACGGGACCCAATAGCCTGCGGCCTCGTTTGACGCGTGGCTGTCGACTGGACGTGGGCGTCTTCGCTTCCCCATGTAGCCTTGATATCCGCCTGGCTAGGCGGCCACCGTGACTTACACAATGTAACGCCCACGATGCGGCTATATCTCCCACGTGTCGAGGCACGACATAGAGGTATAACCGCATGGTGGTTTTGTCGCGAGAGGGGTAATCTTCACACAATCCCATCTACTGAATAAGAGAGGGATAATGAGTTGGCTTACAATCGCCACTTCACGCAAATAACAAGTTAAACATACATCATCCAGAGTACAATCAAGGTGCGACTACGGAACCAACATAAAAGAAGACAACCCCAAATGCTAGATCCCCGATCGTCCCAAATGGGCTCCACTACTGATCATCAGGAAACGAAATATAGTAACGACCAAGAGCTTCGTCGAACTCCCACTTGAGCTCGGTTGCATCACATGCAATGGTATCATCGGCACCTGCAATTGTTTGGAAGTATCCGTCAGTCACGAGGACTCAGCAATCTCACACCCGCGATATCAGGAATATTTAAACTTATGGGTAGGATTAGGTATTGAGGTGGAGCTGCAGCAAACGCTAAGCAAATATGGTGGCTAACATATGCAAATAAGAGCGAGAAGAGAAGCAACACAAAGGTCGAGAAGCTAGAAGTGATCAAGAAGTGATCCTGAAACTACTTACGTTCAAACATAACTCAAACCGTGTTCACCTCCCGGACTCCGCCGAAAAGACACCATCACGGCTACACACTCGGTTAATTCATTTTAATTAAGTCAAGTGACAAGTTCTCTACACCCGGATATTAACAAATTCCCATCTGCCACATAACCGCGGGCACGGCTCTCGAAAGTTTATACCATGCAGGGTTGTCCCAACTTACCCCATTACAAGCCCTCACGATCAACGGAGGATATTCCTTCTCCCGGAAACACCCAATCAGTCTCGGAATCCCGGTTACAAGACATTTTGACAATGGTAAAACCAGACCAGCAAAGCAGCCCGAATGTGCGACAAATCCCAATAGGAGCTGCACATATCTCATTCTCAGGGCACACTGGATGGGCAAGACATCGGGTTGGCATAGACCCTGGTTGCCCAGGGGGCGCCGGACATCGCCCATGTTGGACTAACACTTAGAGGAGCACTGGTCCGAGGGTTTAAAACAAAGCCGACCCTTGAGTCTGCAGAACCCATGGGAAAAAGGCTTAGGTGGAAAATGTTTAAACCAAGGTTGGGACTTGCTGCAGGAGTTTTATTCAAGGCGAACTGTCAAGGGTTCCCATAACCCCAACCGTGTAAGGAACGCAAAATCAGGGATCATAACACCGGTATGACGGTAACTAAGGCTGCAAGAGTGGAACAAAACACCAGGCATAAGACCGAGCTTTCCACCCTTTACCAAGTATATTGGTGCATTTATTAAATAAGAGATAATGTGATATCCCAACTTCAACTTCACCTGCAATTAGCAACGCTATAAGAGGGACTGAGCAGAAGCGGTAACATAGCCAAACAACGATTTGCTAGGAAGGTGGGTTAGAGGCTTGACATGGAAATATGGGAGGCATGATATAACAAGTGGCAGGAAGCGCGACAAAGCGATAGAACGAATAACTAGAAAGCAAAGATAGAAGTGATATCGAGGGTATGGTCATCTTGCCTGAGATCCTGCAAGCAAGTAGAACGAGTCCATGAAGAATACGAACCAACATAGTCGAACGGATCGTCACAAACGCGAAGTTACCGGAACTAACAAGAAGAAGCAACACCGGAAAGGATCAAACAACATGGTAAACCAACAAGCATTAACATAGCATGATGCACAACCAAGTATGATGCATGTGCGGTTTAAAGAGGCATGACATATTGCAACAAACAATACTACAAATTAAGTGGAGCTCAATATGCAACGAGTTGCATATTGACAGAACCCCACATTTAATTATTTAGTTCTCTCCCGTTTATGTACCCAACAATATTAAATGTTGTTAAACAAGGCAAGAGGTGAAACATAAGTAAACTACACATTTAGGCATTTTAAATGAGGCCGGAACAACAAACAACAACTCCGGAAAATCCCCACATGTTATTTAGCAATTTAACGCAAACAACAATTTAAACATTCTTGATGTTGTTATCATGATGCGGATGACATTTGCAAGTTTTATGAAATATTTATGAAAATTTTGATAAGACCATGTTATGAAGCATTTGTCATCATGGCGGAAACGAAAGGGGTGCCACGGCAACGAATCCGAAAATGATGCCACGGCAACATATCAGTTCCGGTAGATCATGGAGATACCGGTGCAAAAGGAAATGTGACGGGAGCATGTCATGCAAGGATGGTGCGGTTCTCCCGGATACTGGGTGTCCCATGACGGTGGCAAGGAAACGAGGAATGTGAAAGGATCAATTCGGACATGGTGCAGACACGGGCATCTCATACAACACATCACATGCATATGGTCCACGGCGTCATACCGGTGGTTATACCTTCCAAGGGTGCATTTTCGAAGCGGGTCGAGTTCGTTGAGGGAAGTAGTCGCTCTCGCGATGTAGTTGAGGTAGTGGTACACGTTCAGAGAGGTACTTGACGAAACCAACGTCTTCGGGCGTCAGTAGTTGTACAGTTGGTTTTGTCGGATCCACGGCAACGGTAGAGGTACAGACGTTCTCGGGGTACTTGTCTGGTCTTGGTGTAGTTGTACTTGGCAACTGTAGTGGTACTCGACGTCTTGTCGAACCCAAGCGACGGTAGTCATACACGATGCATTGTGGAAGTAGTTGTACTCGCGGTCTTCAGCGATGGTAGTCGGACACGCATCGATGAGGTACTTGACATTTCGGTCGGTAGTCGTTCGAGCGTCCGTGTGGTCTTGTCGGTGGGGTACGTGGCGCTTGCGGTCCCACTCCGAGGTCATAGCCGTGTAGTCGAACTAGACGAAAACGGATCTCGCTGGGGACTAGGCGCATCTGTAGGATCGAGAAGAGGTGTCTAGAGGGGGGTGAATAGACTCTTAGGAAGAAAAGTTGTAGTTTTTAATTTCTTTAAGTTGAAGTGGAGTTTTGGCACAAGTTTGAACATTCACAATACATATCAAGCAAGCATCTCAAGAGTATATGAGCAGCAGAAAGTAAATCATGCAAGTTGCAAGAATGTAAAGGGATGGGATTAGAGTGTGCAAACGCAATTGGAGACACGGAGATTTTTGGCGTGGTTCCGGTAGGTGGTGCTATCGTACATCCATGTTGATGGAGACTTCAACCCATGAAGGGTAACGGTTGCGCGAGTCCACGGAGGGCTCCACCCACGAAGGGTCCATTAAGAAGCAACCTTGTCTATCCCACCATGGCAGTCGCCCATAAAGGACTTGCCTCACTAGGGTAGATCTTCATGAAGTAGGCGATATCCTTGCCCGTAAAAACTCCTTGGTTCAAATCCACAATCTTGACGGAGCCTCCCAAGTGACACCTAACCAATCTAGGAGACACCACTATCCAAGAGGTAACAAATGGTGTGTTGATGATGAACTCCTTGCTCTTGTGCTTCAAATGATACTATCCCCAACACTCAACTCTTTCTCATAGGATAGGATTTGGTGGAAAGATGATTTGAGTGGAAAGCAACTTGGGGAAGCCTAGAGATCAAGATTTATGCAGTTGGAATGAAGTATCTTGACCTCAACACAAGTGTAGGTGGTTCCCTCTCAGAAAATGTATGTTGGAAGTGTAGGCATGTTTGATGGATCTCTCCACGAATGAAGAGTGGGTGGAGGGGGTATATATAGCCTCCACACAAAATCTAACCATTACACACAAATCGCCAAACTCGATGGGACCGAATCATACAACTCGGTCAGACAGATTTAGTTCATAATGTGACCGTTAGGGTTTTCGGTGGGACCAACTTGATCAACTCGGTGGAACCGATGTTCTAGGGTTTGGGTAAAGAATTATCTTGGTTGGACCGATTACGCAAACTCGGTGTAACCGATTTTGGTAATAAGACAAACAGAGAGTTGGCCAGGCAAACTCGGTGGAGCCGATTACATATTGCAGTGAGACCGAGATTGATGTAATAAGCAGACTTTGCAAGCCCATTTCAATGAGACCCTGATCCCATCGGTTAGACCGAATTGACTAGGGTTTCTGGCAGTGGCTTATGTCAAGTGAACTCGGTGGCGCCGGATAGATAAAATCGGTGGGGGCGAGTTTGACTTTTGGTTTGGGACATATTTGGATGTGAGAAAGTAGTTGAGGGTTGTGGAGCATATCACTAAGCACTTCGAGCAAGCAAGCCATTAAGCAACACCTCACCCCCTCTTAATAGTATTGCCTTCCCTGTGCACTCAATGTGATCTTGGATCACTAAAATGAAAAATGTAGAGTCTTTTGCTTTGAGCATGAGCCAATCCTTTGTCCTCAGCATCTTGAAGGGGTTCCACATCCTCTAGTCCATGCCACTCCACTGTTGGACTTATCTAAAATATTCTAGATGAAAATATTAGTCCAACAAGAGATATGTTGACATTAGTTACCAAAATCACCCAGGGAGCACTTGTACATTCAATATCCCCCTTTTTCGTAATTGATGACAACATACATCAAAGCTTTAGATAAAGATAAAGAGAATAACAAGTAAAGCTTTGGAAGGACATGTAACATGCATAGGCTCCCCCTATATGTATGCAATCATGTAAATATGGAATATAAGAACATGTGAATGCACAGCATGCCAGAGTAAGCAATGTGTTACATGTATCTTGGCTATATGCATCAGAGCAAAAGATGTAAATATAGGAAATGTACCTTCATGCTAATGAGTCCTTCTTGCAAACAGTATGTACATCATCAAGAAGTCCTCATGCACTTGAGTGTGATGCATATGCTTACCTTGTGGTCTTGAGTTGGCTTAGGAAGGAAAGAACCTGAGTAAACAAGGTTAGATAACACAGATACATCTGCTAGTCAGAGCAAACAAAGAAACCACAAGAATACCAAGACTGGGATTACATGTAGAGAGTGAGTACTGAGTACTCTATTGGATATAGACATGCCCCAAAAGGTAAAGATGTGCAACAAAAGGATTTCCTTCCCTTAGATGTCTTGCTCCCCATGAATCTAGCATGGGATACTGGGAGAAGATAGGGAACAGAAAATCAGAGCAAATGAAGAGAAATAGAGCTAATGCAAACAATCAAACATGAACATGTCTTTCCCCTCTTAAAGACATGTGACCTATCTCCTCTTGAACACCAAGAATATGGGGTTTCTTACACTCCCCCTTGAGTATTCTCTCCCCTTATAGAAATGATTAAGCTTTGATGTGATCTCTTTCTCTCCCCCTTTGACATCAATTTCCAAGAAGGGTTCTTCTGTATTTTTGTTACAAATGGGTTTGTTCCTTGAGTCACAAAGCAAAGCAGCAAGTCGAATGTGATGCCAGTAGAGGACAAGAATCATTGAGTGGAGCTGGAGCAAAAAGAATGCAGAAACAAGTGGCAAGCTGTTTTTCTTGTAGTGAAATCGGTGGCACCGAGTTGTGTACTTCGGTGGCGCCGAAAGGATTCGGTTGGACCCAAGGAAACAAACCGGTATCAGGACCCCGATTCCAAGTCACATCGATCTAGCCGGTAACACCTCATATCACTTTGCGGCCTCATGCACGGTATTCCCACGGGTGTCGCCTTACCATGGCCCGGGACTGTATGCGCCTTTTGGCTCACGTATATGATAGTGTCTCTAGCATCCATATGACAGAGAACCCGGGCCGACATGGCTAGTCGTGAACCCAAAGCGGCACCAACCTATGGGGACAAGCATACATGAATCACATCGAGCATGTCGGTCAGCAGCGTGTGAATCCGGGCTGTAGCACTGGGCTAACAGGACTCCGGGAACTCGGGCTGTAGCAGGCTAGGCAGGACTCCGGATGTCACCGCGTGACATTTCCCCGAAGGGACAGACAAGGAACAAAGTGAAACACATGCCAGCCAGTCAAGTGTCCTGAGCAGTAGTGCTGGGCTAGCAGGACTCCGGTGAACCGGGCTGTAGCGGACTACTATGGCTCATGGAAGCACTAGACTACATTTCCCCATAAGAGAGGCTGCCAAGGATAAACAACTAGATTGTCGGATCCCACACATACCAAGCATTTCATTCATACACACAATATGCTCGATATGTGTAAATACAACATGGCATCACAACATAACTCTACGACTTAAGTATTTATTCATTAGGCTCCGAGGAGCGAGAAATTACAAACATGGTTCTCATGACCCAACAATCATAGCATACAAATCAAGCACATGCGGAAGCTTAACATGTCTGAGTACAGACATCTACAAATGAAAAAGGCTGAGAAGCCTGACTATCTACCAGATCCTGCCGAGGGCACAAGATCATAGCTGAGGTATCAAGCTAAACGTCGAAGTCCACACGAAACTACTAGAGAGACTAAAGTCTCTCTGCAAAACATAAATTAAGCAAATGTGAGTACAAAAGTACTCAGCAAGACTTACATCAGAACTAGCTACATATGCATTGGTATCAACAGGGGGGTGGTGGAGTTTAACTGCAGCAAGCCAGCTTTGACTCGGTGGCTATCTTAAACTACGACTGCAAGTAACTCTTTTGAGGTGGCGCACACGAGTCCACGTATTCACCATTCAATACATCACTATGGATCCGCTCCCGTCTCCCTACAAGAAGGCCATCCATAGCACTCACACTTATCTTGCGAGTTTTAGAGTATCCACTTTCACTTGTCTATGAACTGTTATAGGCAACCCAGAAGTCCTTTACCGCGGATGCGGCTATTCGAATAGTTTTATACCCTGTAGTGGTGTACTTCGTCACACATGTTTCCACCACTTAGCGTCTGCACACGACATGTGCTCGGCAGACTTCAAGCGAAAGCCGACGTGGGTGTAGACCACGACCTGACTAACTGCACAAGTATCTAGTCCAGGTTTATCGCCTATTCGGGTTCCATCCGCAAGGAGATCCGGCCGGGGTGTCCTCAACGGCCCCAAATGATGTGTACAGGGTCCCGAGACGCCAAACGGGCGCCCGGCATACCCAGCCACGGTGTATCTACCGCATCATAGCCCACCCCTAGGGTCAGCGCTATGCACGGCCGCCAACACATATCCTATAAACACCAGAAACTAGTTGCAACTCCTGGACAGAGGACGAGAGGGTCAGTAAGTCGAGCGGGGTCATATTTCAGGGCCCAAAGTGTGGTAGTAGCTGTTTCGTGGATCACAAACACAGAACTTAGTTCCTGAGAACGGTTTCAATGAGACAACCAACCATGTACTCCTACATGGCCTCTCACCGCTACCTTTACCAAATCATGTTCACACACTTAGCTCACACACAGTAGGACATGTTCACCACTTTCCAACTCATCCCCGATGAATCAGACCTGACACAACTCTAAGCAATAGCAGGCATGACAAGCAAACATGAATGAGTAGGCACATCAGGGCTCAAACAACTCCTACTCATGCTAGTGGGTTTCATCTATTTACTGTGGCAATGACAAGTCATGCAAAGGAAAGGGGTTCAACTACCACAGCATGTAACAGTTGAAACGTTGTTGTCCTAATGCAGTAAAAGAGAGCAGGAGCGAGAGAGTGGGTTTGTATCGGAATGAACAAGGGGGTTTTGCTTGCCTGGCACTTCTGAAGATATCATTGGGTCTTCATCTGTGTCAACGATCACAGCGTTGGTACAACGTCTATCGAGAGGGGACAAATACCGGCAACAGAGAAAGAAACACAATCAATGCAATGCACAATATGATGCATGATCATGACATGTCAATATGCTGTGGTTTGAGCTAATGCAACTAGCAACATGTTAAATGGAGTTGGTTTGAACCCTAGGTTCAATAAAACTCCTTATGTGAGAGTTTAAATTCTATTTATGTGAATTGGCCTAAACAGCAGCCATAAGTTGTTCTAACATGCATGAAAGTGCCATAAACAGATTCCTTAAATTTTTCTGATAATTTTTCATATATAAATTATTTCATTTGGAGTTATGGTTTAATTTCTATGATTTTTTTAAGTTTAAGTCATTTTCTGGAATTTCCTGAATTGTTTTAAAACAGAAATTAATTACTGCGTCAGCATGACATCGTCATGACGTCAGCAGGTCAACGGGGCATGGTCCAGGTCAAACCTGACCAGTGGGACCCACTGGTCAGTGACCCAGTGACATTTAGTGTCACAGACAGGTGGGTCCGGTCAACGGCCACGTCAGCAAGGTCAACGGTGACGCGTGGGGCCACTGTGTTTAGATTAATCTTAATCTATTTTTGTTAGCTGGTTAGTTAGGCAGCGGGGCTCACATGTCAGTGAGCCAGGGGGGTTACTTAGTGGTTCAATTAGCCGCTAATGACGCGTCCACGTCATCATCGCCGGCGTTATAACCACCGGGGTAACAGAGCACGGCGAGGTTGCTCGTCCGGCCAACTCCGGCAACGAGAGGTCGCGCGGCCGGGTGCGTTGGAAGCGGCGCAACGAGGCTCGGGCAGCGCTGGGGTGGCGCGCAACGGCAGGGACGGCGAGTTGGGCGGCGGCCGGAGTACGGCGTCGATGGGGATCGGGTCTAGGGGACGAAATTAACAGAGAGGAGAGAGGGGAAATGAAGGCGGCCTCACAGGGAGTAGAACTGGGGCTCGAAGAGCTCGGGGACGACCGGCAGGCGACAGATCGATGGCGTCTCCCTCCGGTGGCCGATGTTGAAGACGAAGACGATGGCGACGGAGCAGCGTGTCCCGAGCTCGCTTGCTTCGATGGATAGGCCTGCGACATCTTGGCGGAGCGGTTGGACGGCTAGGGAGGCAAGGGGTGGCTGTGGCCGCGAGCCAGCGAGGGGCAGCGATGGTGGCTCTCAGCCGGTGAGAGAGAGAGAGCCAGGGGAGGGGAGAGGTTGCGGGTGAGGGAGAGAGAGAGGTCAGGGGGTCTCTGGGCGTCTCCAAACGCGGGATCAGGGAGAAGGACGGGCCTCCAGCGCGAAGCAGGAGGTGGCCGTAGTTGCGCGTGCGTCGACACGCACCTACTCCAACTGGCAGGAGGAAGACAACGTGGTGGGGGTAGGTGGGCTGGACCTGGTAGGTGCGGGTAAGAGGCCCGGTGGGCTTTCAATTTTCTTTTGTTTCTGTTTTTCTGTTTTGTTTTGTTTAATTGTCACTGAATTCAAATTCAAACAAATTTGAAAACAGTGCCAAAACTCCCCTCTATAATTTTATGTCACTTAAGGTCTACTCCTCATATATATAAAATGTCTCAGGGAATTTGAAAATATATTCATTATATATTATGAATATAACTCCAAATTCAAATAGAATATTGATTTAAAATCAGAGCCCAAATAATCCCTTAGAAATGTTCCAAAATTTTGGTTTGATTTATAACTCTTGCCAAAATTGTGAGAGCTATTTCTAAGGCATTTTGGATTTACTGATTGCAATTTTAGGGTTTCTTGCCCTTTTATTAAAATGATTTATGAGGCTTTCAATTTCCTCATTTCAACTTTCGGAAAATAGACATGATGCACACATGAAGCTAGCCTAGAGCATTACCAGAAGCTAGGGATGTGACAACCAGAGTGACCAAGTTCATCACAGTGAAAACACTTGTCACCTCAGCTCACTAGGCAGGTAAAATCTCACAAGGATTTGCAAGGAATTTGTTGAAAAATTTGCAATGAATTGGATGTAGGGAATGAAGAACAAAACAAGGAAAAAGAAAATCTAGATGAAGTAAAAAAACAAGGACACACGAGAGAACTTCATATAGAATTGGGCGGTGACAAAGTCACCTATGTTAGAGTATATTGACTGAGGAGTCAAGTAAGAACACTTGATCATAGGTCATACTCATCGTTTAAGCTCAAAATGGGGTTACCATTTTTCGTTTAAGAATTTTATATGTATTCACATCTTGTTGAGTTGCTTTGACCTATCACTTATGTTAAGCTTCTCTAAGATGGAATGACATACCTTGGGTGTTGGTGTTGATCCTAGTCATGTAGTCGAACTTGTGTGAGTTGCTTGAGGTTAATGTAGTTCATCAAAAGTTGAGAGCACCACTTGTAATTTGAGTTCATGTACCTACATGTGTTAGTTTTGCAAGGAAGAGCACTTGTGTATCCAAAATGACAATCATGAAATTTGATACATATAATTTGTCAAAGGATATGTTGAAGGGTTTCGTGCTTCCATGTCATCAATCACCGTACTGTAGAGACTTGGTGATGTAGATATTTCTCAAGAGGTGAGAGAGTTGCAATCTCATAGATTTAGATTCATCCATGTACCTACAAGGGTTAGATAACATGCAAGGGTGCAAATATATCCAAGACATATGAATATCATCATGAGAGAAATATCAAGGATTTGTCATAGATTCATGCGTTGCATGTATCCAAATGGAGTTTCTACTCCAAGTTTGAAGCATAAATGATGTTCAATTCACCACTCAAGCGGCAAAAGACTTCCTCATCAAGCGGTTTGGTGAATATATCCGCCAATTGCTTATCGGTACGGACATGCTTAAGATTAATGTCCCCTTTAGTAACATGATCTCGAATGAAATGATGATGAACTTCAATATGCTTAGTTCGAGAATGTTGCACGGGATTGTGAGCAATCTTAATAGAACTCTCATTGTCACAAAGCAATGAAACATGTTTCACATTGATCCCATAATCTTTAAGCGTTTGGGTCATCCAAAGTAATTGAGCACAACATGAACCGGCGGTAATGTATTCTGCTTGGGCGGTGGATAAGGATACCGAGTTTTGTTTCTTGGAAGACCAAGACACAATAGATCTACCAAGAAATTGAGAAGTACCCGAAGTGGACTTCCTATCAACCTTGTCTCCGGCTGTAACGCCCCATATGTAACTTACCATATTTGCATTCCAACTCTTGCCATTTTCGGCACTAAGTTATGATATTCCTCGTTGTTGGGTTTTGTCTTCGTGTTGCTTTTGTCCATGTCATGCATCTCATATAATGTCATCATGCGCATCACTTTTGCATACATATTCGTTTCATGCATCCGAGCATTTTCCCCGTTGTCCGTTTTGCATTCTGGTGCTCCTATGTCCTCCGGCGTCCCTTTTTGCCTCTTTTCATGTGCGGGTGGTAAATGTTCTCGGATTGGACCGAGACATGCCAAGCAGCCTTGGTATACTACCGGTAGACCGCCTGTCAAGTTTCGTGTCATTTGGACTTTTTTTGATATTCCAACGGTTAACCGAGGAACCGTAAAGGCCTTGTGTGTGTTGCAGCCCAACACCCCTCCAAAGTGGCCCAAAACCCAACTAAACCCCCTCCATCATCTCGGTCGTTCGATCATGATCGCGTGGCCAAAAACCGTGCTCCATTTGGAGTCTCCTAGCTCCTTCTATGTATAAATAGGTGCATCCCCCCGAAATTTGCGGATGAAACACTAGTCTTCCCCTTCCTCCACGCGCCGGACACGTCCGCCACGTCAACGGGCCGAGCCTCACATCGCCGCCTCT
Source organism: Triticum dicoccoides (assembly GCF_002162155.2). NCBI lineage: Eukaryota > Viridiplantae > Streptophyta > Magnoliopsida > Poales > Poaceae > Triticum > Triticum dicoccoides. The sequence continues at coordinate 261,808,565 of NC_041384.1, forward strand.
GCCGCATGGCCCATCCGCCCCGCAGCAGGTCCCCGTGGACCGGAGCCGCCGCCGCCCGCCTGGGCCTCCCACGCCCTCGCTGCGTCGCCGCTCTTCCTCATCGCCGCCCATCACCCTCTTTATCGCCGGTCGCCGCGCCGCCGCAAGCCCGTCGCCAGCCGCCGCTCGCCTCCGCGCCCGCGCGCCTGAGGAGCTCTGCCCGCCGAGTGCCTCGCCGCTCCGCCTCCCGGAGACCTCCTCCGCCGCCCTTCCTCGACTCCGGGTCCGGCCAGAACCGCAACGCTGGCGAGATCCTTCGAACTCCGGTGAGCTATTGTTCCGGCGGACCTCGGGAAATGAGCGCCAGATCCACATCCGGAGAGAGTTGACTTTTGTCTTTCCCTAAGTCCCAGTTTGCATAATTTTTAGGAAACTTCATCATGTTATATCTTTGCATCTGTAGCTCCGTTTTGGGTGTGTAGCATATCAAATTGTTCGTCTAGATGTGCACTTCATTTCATTCCATTGCACCATGTTCATTTAATTTCATCTTGATGCCCTAAATGCTGTTGCAAGAGACAAGGTTGTCAGAATCGCGATTTTGAATCAGATCGGAGCTCCGATGGTAAGATCGCAAATCGTAAAATCTTCACTATCAGGATAGTAGAAACGTTGATTCTTTGAACTAAAATCGTAGAATCAGAGGGGTTAGTTTGGATCGTAAAGTCGTAGAATCGTATAACAGAAACACGATTCTGACAACCTTGCGTATAACAGAATCGCGATTCTAACAACCTTGGCAAGAGTGCTATGTGTTGTTAGTTACTGTTTCTTAACAAATTATGGACATTTGTAATTTTTGCCATGTTTAATGTGTGCCTCCTATGAACTTGAGCCCTACATGTGTTTTGGGCTATGTCATGCCATCTTTACAGGGGTTTATGCCATGTATTTTTGTGATCATTGTGGTGACTAGCACAAGCATGCAAAGTAGCTCTCGTGATGTTGCTGATTTCAGGGACTTAGAATTCTTCCACGTCATTTCCCTGATGATATATGTATGCCATATATTCTTTTTGCTACAGAGTGATCCATGCCTCTTTTGAGCATGTTCAGTAAGGATGATTTGGAGACATTGTTATGCTCTATCCATCCATGTCTTTGTTTGAAATTATGGAGCAACCTAGCATGACTCAATCTTGCTCTACTTTTGCTATAAAATGTTCCTCGCAGATTGTTTACATGTTAATCAATTTTGCCGAGGTTGTTGTAGTTGATCCATGCATGCTATGAGAGTGTTCTTGCCATGGTTAGCTACTTGAACATGTCTTCTTGCTGGGTGTCTGCTTAGTTTGTCATGCAATGCCTTGTGGTGAGTGCATCGAGCTTGCAGACATGCCTACGTAACTATGTTTTTCCATGCCTAGTTTTCTGCTAAGTCTGAATCTGTTAACGAAACTTGTTATGTTTACATAGGTGCCATTGTATTTTCTGATCCCTCTTGGCTTATGGTCAGTAAGGGACTTTTGTTATATGCCTTGAGTAGTTTCATGCCATGTCTTGCTTTGGCATGATAGGTTCCTGTAGCATGTTGTTATCTTGCTCTAAACATTTCTTCCTGATGTTAAATCCTGACATGTTATTTTCACTAAGTCTGTGAACATGATATGTTTTGCACTTTTGTCATGATTGTTTGAACCTGCTATTTTGTGAATTAGCCGCTGGTCATTATTCATCTTTTGTCAAGCATCTTGAGTGGATCACTGCCATGTGCTTTGTTGCTATGTTAGAGTGCAGTAGCTTATTTTTCTTGATGCATTTAGATGGCATTGTGCTGTTAATCGTAGCTTAGTGCCATAATTGTTTTTCTTACCATTTGCAAACCGTGCATCCGATTCCGGTGATCTTTATATCGATTTCGACCGAAATCAACTCATATTTCCAACGGTGCACTTGGTTTGCCAAGTTGAGGCCTAGTTCAATCTTTTCCTTCTGAAGCACGCATATGCATTGCATATCACATCCCGCATATCATGCCATGTTTTGCATCATGTTGCTTGCGCATTGCAAAGTGGTTGATTGTGGTTCCCTTTGCTTGCGTTATTGCTTTGGGTAGAGCCGGGAGACGAGTACATGATCGAGGAACCCGTTGAGAACGCTCACAAGGATCAAGCTTATGTTAACACGGAGAACTTTGTAGGCAAGATGACCATACCCTCTAAATCACTTCTACCTTTGCTTGCTAGATACCTACCACATGCTTTATCATGCCTCCCATATTGCCATGTCAAACCTCTAACCCACCTTGTCCTAGCAAACTGTTGTTTGCCTATGTTACCGCTTTGCTCAGCCCCTCTTATAGCGTTGCTAGTTGCAGGTGATGTTGGGAGTTCGTTCCTTTTTGGAACATGATTATTGTTGGGATATCACTATTATATCTTGTCTACTTTAATGCATCTATATAACTGGGAAAGGGTGGAAGGCTCGGCCTTATGCCTAGTATTTTGTTCCACTCTTGCCGCCCTAGTTTCCTTCATACCAATGCTATGTTCCTTGATTTTGCGTTCGTTACACGGTTGGGTTATAATGGGAACCCCTTGACAGTTTGCCTTGAATAAAACTCCTCCAGCAAGGCCCAACCTTGGTTTTACCATTTGCCACCTAGCCTTTTTCCCTTGGGTTCCGCGGACTCAAGGTTCATCTTTATTTTAAACCCCCCAGGCCAGTGCTCCTCTGGGTGTTGGTCCAACTTGTTAGCCGCCGGTGGCCACCAGGGGCAACTCTGGGCTGGCCTACCGGAAGCTTGGACAATCCGGTGTGCCCTAAGAGCGAGATATGTGCAGCTCTTATCGAGATTTGTCGGCACATTCGGGTGGCTTTGTTGGTCTTGTTTTACCATTGTCGAGATGTCTTGTAACCAGGATTCCGAGTCTGATCGGGCCGTCCTGGGAGAAGGAATATCCTTCGTTGACCATAAGAGCTTGTGATGGGCTAAGTTGCAACACCCCTGCAGGGATTTGAACTTTCGAAAGTCGTGCCCGCGGTTATGGGCAGATGGGAATTTGTTAATGTCCGGTTGTAGAAAACCTGAAACTAAACTTAAGTAAAATGGATCAACCGCGTGTGTAGCCGTGACAGTCTCTTTTCGGCGGAGTCCGGGAAGAGAACACGGTCTCGGGTTATGCTTGGGCATAAGTAGTCTTGGATCACTTCTTGATCATAGATTCTCGAACGTGCTTCGCCTTCTCTTCTCGCTCTCATTTGCGTAAGGTAGCCACCATATATGCTAGTGCTTGCTGCAACTCCACCTCATACCTTTTACCTACCCATAAGCTTACATAGTCCTTATCGCGAGGGTATGAGATTGCTGAGTCCCCGTGACTCACAGATTCCTTAAAAACCAGATGCAGGTGCCGATGATACCGTTCCAAGAGATACAACTAAGCTCAAGTGGGATTTCGATGAGGACTCAGGACGATACTACGTTCCCTTTCCAGACGATCAATAGTGGCGCCTAATTGGGGCGATCGGGGATCTTATGCATTTGTGGTTGTCTTTATTTTGGTTCCATAGTCGGACCTTGATTGTATCTAGATGATTGTAATGCTATATTTAGTGTGAAGTGGCGATTGTAAGCCAACTATGTACCTCTTTTCTTATTCAGTACATGGGATGTGTAAAGATTACCCCTCTTGCGACATTGCCTACAATGCGGTTATGCCTCTAAGTCGTGCTTCGACATGTGGGAGATATAGCTGCATCGTGGGTGTTACACCGACATAGTCCGAGTGGGAATAGCCAACAAGATCAAAAGATGACCTCTTAGGATACCAAATTCCAAAATTTGGTGTATGTATTAAGTATCTCACTATCTATTTCACAACCTTAAGATGACATTCTTTCGGGGCCGCTTGATATAGTGCACACATGCACACACTTAGCATAATATTGGGACGAGAGGCACATAATGAACCGATCATAGAGCGGTAAACTTTTTGATCAACCGGTTCACCATCCTTAGTCAAGTCAAGATGTCCACCAGTAGGCATGTGAGTTTTCATACATTTGCTTTCTTGCATATTGAACTTCTTGAATAAGTCCTTGGTGTACTTAGTTTGAGAGACAAAGGTGCGTTCCTTAGTTTGCTTGATTTGCAAAACAAGAAAGAACTTGAGTTCACTCATCATAGACATCTCAAACTTCTCCAACATTAGCTTTCCAGACTTCTCACTAAAATGAGGGTTAGTTGAGCCAAATATGATATCATCAACATAAATTTGGCATACAAATAACTCACCATTAACACTTTTAGTATAAAGAGTAGAATCTATTTTTCCAATTTCAAAGCCTTTTTCAATAAGGAACTTGGTCAAGCATTTATACCACGCTCTAGGAGCTTGTTTAAGACCATAATGGGCTTTGTGAAGTTTGTAAACATGATCGGGTTTCTTAGGATTGACAAAGCCGAGAGGTTGTTTAACATAAACTTCCTCCTCAATTTCACCGTTTAGAAAAGCACTTTTAATGTCCATTTGGTATAAAGTGATATCATGGTGATTAGCATAGGCAAGTAAGATGCGGATGGACTCAAGTCTAGCAATGGGGGTGTATGTCTCACCATAGTTCATACCTTCGACTTGAGTGTAGCCTTGGGCGACTAGACGAGCTTTGTTGCGGATGAATTGACCGACTTCATCTTGCTTGTTGCAAAACACCCATTTGGTACCGATGACGTTGTGGTTGTTGTCAGGCTTCTCGACCAATGTCCACACTTGATTTCTCTCAAAGTTGTGTAGCTCTTCATGCATGGCATTTATCCAATCCGGATCTTCCAATGCTTCTTCAACCTTCATAGGTTCAATGCTGGAGATGAATGAATAATGTTCACAAAAGTGAGCCAAACGAGTTGTAGAGCGAGTGATTCTCCCGGTTTGGATATCATTGTAGATTTGGTCGACGGGATGATCTTTGGCGACTCTTTCTCGAACTCGTGGAAGCTTTTGCTTGGGTCGGGGAGGAACATCTTCTTCATCTTGTTCTTATTCTTCTTCATGGCCTTGTTCATTGTTGCCATTGCCGTTCTCTCCTCGTGGAGGAGAAGGAGGTTGATGAGGTTCATCTTGGTGTACGTCCTCATTTTCTTCGTCTTGGTGTGTCTCACTCGTGGATGTTTCCAAGTCAACTCTTGGTTCACCTTGTCGTGAGGTGGAAGTTTCCACTTGGACGAACGAGGTACTCTCCTTTACCTTCGTTGGACAAATCTTGCCGATAGACAAGTCTTGAATTGCTTCCGAAGGGTATTTTTCTCCTACATCAATTGGCAATTTCTCTACTTGCGAGCCTTTAGATTCATCAAACTTCACATCTACAGTTTCTTCAACCTTTCGGGTGAAATTGTTGTAGACCCGGTAAGTGTGAGGGTTTGAGCCATAACCAAGTAGGAAACCTTCACGAGATTTGGGAGCAAATTTAGAATGACGATGCTTATCAAGAATGCAACACTTTGAGCCAAATACTCGAAAGTATCCAACTTGGGGTTTGTTACCGGCGAGGAGCTCGTATGCCGTCTTGCCGAGTACCTTGTGAAGATACAAGCGATCTGTTGCATGAAAAGCTGTCTCAACCACTTTTGCCCAAAAGTGTTTTGGAGTCTTGTACTCATCAAGCATCATTCCAGCCATCTCAATAAGAGTTCGGTTCTTCCTCTCAACAACTCCATTTTGTTGAGGCGTGTACCTAGCCGAGAACTCATGTGAGATCCCTTCTTCGTCAAGAAAGGTATCCACATTTGCGTTCTTGAACTCCGTTCCATTATCACTGCGAACCTTCGTGATCTTCACTTCAAATTGATTTTGGGCCTTCCTAGCAAAGTTCTTGAATATCTTTTGGACCTGTGATTTATCATCAAGAAAGAACACCCACGTAAATATTGAAAAATCATCAACTATAACCAGACCGAATGAGTTACCACCGAGACTTGTATAGGCATTGGGACCAAAAAGATCCATATGAAGTAGCTCGAGCGGTCTTCTTGTGGTCATAATGTTCTTCATGGGGTAACTTCCTCCAACTTGTTTTCCTACTTGACAAGCACTACAAAGTCTATCCTTGTCAAATATAACATCTTTTACTCCAAGGATATGATCACCTTTAATAAGCTTATCAAGATTTCGCATGCCCACATGACCTAGCCTTCTATGCCACAACCAGCCTTTAGAAGATTTAGCAATTAAGAAAGTTCTAGGTTGAGTCTTTTTAGTGAAATCAACAATGTAAAGATCACCTCTACGTATACCGTTAAAGACCATTTTATGGTTATCTCTATGAAACACTTGGCAATCTACTTCAGTAAATAGGACATTGAAACCAAAGTCAGCAAGTCTAGATACAGAAAGTAAATTGTAACCAAGAGATTCAACGAGCATAACATTTTGTATGGAGCTATCATGTGAGATGTCCACCTTACCATGGCCAACCACCTTACCCTTTGAGTTATCATCGAAAATGAGATACTTTCGAGGGCCGTTGTTTTCAGCAAGCTCACGAAACATATCTTTGTCTCCGGTAATATGATCAGTACATCCACTATCAAGGACCCATTCCTTTCCTCCAGCCATGTAGCCGCGAAGTTTGCCATAAGACCAAAGTGTCTCATTGCGTCATCAAGATCATCGTTACTATCCTCATCCTCATCATAGTATCCATGTTCAACATCGTCATGTGATGAATCAACTCCTAAAGAGGGTAATTCATTAGAAGAATGACCGTAACAATGTTCATCTCCATGGATTCTAATGACTTTGGAAATGATATTGCTAATAATTCCAATGTCTCCTTTTGCACTCGTAAGATTAGTAAGCTCAAATAAGCAATCACCAAACTTGGGATCATTGGAACTCATCTTACTCAAGGCAATAGACTTATGAAGAATCTTATCTAGAATTTTCAAAGAATAATTTGGGAATCGTTCCTCAAGAAATCTCCATATAGTGTAGGCACAATCAAGAGTAGGTAAGCTAGCAATCAAATTTTTGGGCAATCCTCTAATGATAAGATTGATAGTTCTAAGATTGCAAATCATGTCAAGGTCCTCACCGGGTGTGGGATGCAAAGGGTCAACAATGCAATCACAAGGAGTAGTAATGTACTTATTCAAATGATATTCATTGAAAATCTCAAGCATCTCATTTTTCCACTCATGAAAGAACTCTCCATCAAGAATAGGCACTCTATGTCTAAGACTCCCCAACGTAGACTCATCCATCTTCCTCCAAAGGTGTTTTAAACCAAAGCAATGGAGACCAATGCTTTGATACCAATTGTAGGATCGAGAAGAGGTGTCTAGAGGGGGGTGAATAGACTCTTAGCTAGAAAATTTGCAGTTTTTAATTTCTTTAAGTTGAAGTGGATTTTTGGCACAAGTTTGAACATTCACAATACATATCAAGCAACCATGTCAAGAGTATATGAGTAGCGGAAAGTAAATCATGCAAGTTGCAAGAATGTAAAGGGATGGGATTAGAGTGTGCAAACGCAAATGGAGACATGGAGATTTTTGGCGTGGTTCCGATAGGTGGTGCTATCATACATCCACGTTGATGGATACATCAACCCACGAAGGGTAACGGTTGCGCGAGTCCACGGAGGGCACCACCGATGAAGGGTCCACGTAGAAGCAACCTTGTCTATCCCACCATGGCCGTCGCCCACGAAGGACTTGCCTCACTAGGGTAGATCTTCACGAAGTAGGCGATCTCCTTGCCCGTACAAACTCCTTGGTTCAACTTCACAATCTTGATGGAGGCTCCCAAGTGACACCTAACCAATCTAGGATACACCACTCTCCAAGAGGTAACAAATGGTGTGTTGATGATGAACTCCTTGCTCTTGTGCTTCAAATGATACTATCCCCAACACTCAAATCTCTCTCATAGGATAGGATTTGGTGGAAAGATGATTTGAGTGGAAAGCAACTTGGGGAAGGCTAGAGATCAAGATTTATGTGGTTGGACTGAAGTATCTTGACCTCAACACAAGTGTAGGTGGTTCTCTCTCAGAAAATGTATGTTGGAAGTGTAGGCATATTCTGATGGCTCTTTCCATGAATGAAGAGTGGGTGGAGGGGTATATATAGCCTCCACACAAAATCTAACCATTACACACAAATCACCAAACTCGGTGGGACCGAATCATACAACTCGGTCAGACCGATTTAGTTCATAATGTGACCGTTAGGATTTTCGGTGGGACCGACTTGATCAACTCGGTGGGACCGATGTGCTAGGGTTAGGGTAAAGCCTTATCTCGGTTGGACCGATTACACAAACTCGGTGGAACCGATTTTGGTAATAAGCCAAATAGAGAGTTGGCCAGGCAAACTCGATGGAGCCGATTACATATTTCGGTGAGACCGAGATTCAAGTAATAGGCAACAGAGAGTTTGCAAGCCCATTTCGGTGAGACCGAGATCCCATCGGTGAGACCGAATTGACTAGGGTTTCTGGTAGTGGCTTATGTCAAGTGAACTCGGTGGCACCGGATAGATAAAATCGGTGGGGCCGAGTTTGACTTTTGGTTTCGGACATATTTGGATGTGAGAAAGTAGTTGAGGGTTGTGGAGCATATCACTACGCACTTTGAGCAAGCAAGCCATTAAGAAACACCTCACCCCCTCTTAATAGTATTGGCTTCCCTATGGACTCAATGTGATCTTGGATCACTAAAATGAAAAATGTCGAGTCTTGGGCTTTGAGTTTGAGCCAATCCTTTGTCCTTGACATGTGGAAGGGGTTCGACATCCTCTGGTCCATGCCACTCCACTGTTGGACTTATCTGAAATATGCTAGATGAAAATATTAGTCCAACAAGAGATATGTTGACATTAATTACCAAAATCACCTGGGGAGCACTTGTGGTTTTAGCATCCATAAGGAACTTGGAGGTACTTGGCGTTCTAGGTCCTACAAGTCGTGGTGGCCGAACTCGGGGAGGTCCATGGAGGCACCGGTGGAGGTGTTCGTGAGGTTACTGCCGAACTAAGGCTGTAGATGGCTAGTGTCGGGGATATACCCCGCGGTGTAAACCGGCCAGAAGTTAACCCGACCGGACTTGGCAGTTTATCTGAAGACCCCGCTGACACTTGGCGAGTTACTGGCGACTCGCCCTGACCAGGCGGTTTACAAGCAACCCACCTGGTCATTATGACTCACTGGTGATCCGGCGTGCGGGTCAGACGGATGACAAGGCCCAAGGCCCAGAAGGCCGGTTAACGTTAAAAGTGGGCCGGTTTAAGAGGAAAGGCATGAGGAATATTTGTCCTACAAGGAGTTAAGACCTAGACTTATATCCGGTTTGTATTAGAGATAGACTAGTCCTAATCCTAATAGGACTCTACATGTAACCCGCCCCTCCAACATATATAAGGAGGGGCAGGGCTCCCCAAAAGGGACAAGATTCACAAGTTCCACGAGTTGGACAAGTTAGGTTTAGACAATAGCTCTCGAGATAGAGCACTCTTGTAATTGTGATCATCATCATCAATATCAATGAAGCAGGATGTAGGCTTTTACCTCCACTGTGAGGGGCCGAACCTGGGTAAAACGTCGTGTCTCTCGTCCCGCTCAACCCCTCTCAAGCTACCACATAGATGCGTTGGCCTCGCGACTAAGTCCTGACACTAAGGACATCTGCCGTGACAACTCCACCGTGGGGCCTGCGCATGGTGGTGTTGAGTTTTTGAAGGGATTTCTTCGAGGATCGAGAAGTTTGCAAATTTTTTTGGATGAAAACCTGGTATGGAATTAGCTGCGTCAGCTTCAAATTCATCAAACCAAATTTGCCATCTTTGAGATTTGAGGTCAAGAGAAAATTAGGGTTACGCGTGGTAACGTGACCCAACGATTCGTTGAATCTGGAGACGAATCGATATCATTGACAGTGGCCGCCCCGAGAGCCGGGACAAACTTCTATTCAGAAGATCGCCATGATCCAGATGTGGATTGTCTGAAAGCTGCTGCAGCATAGAGGAGGTCAGTACTCGCCTATGCTATTGCGGGTCACTACAACAGACAAGAATCTTGTGGCAGCCGTCGAAAGTCACCGTAAACCGGACGTTGAACAGCTGAAAGCCACCCTGCCGGATCACGATTCAGTCTTGTATTCATACTATTCAAATCAATACTACCGGATCAGTCCAACCCGGAGTCAACAACCATAACCCGGTCTCCTCTGAAGCTATGGTCGCTGCTTCATGGATAAGTCCCCGTTTTTCCTTCGAGCGGTTAGCTTAACAACTTCTCCACGGCCACTGTCAACGCTTCTGTGACCTGCCGCACGATTGAACCGCCGGACTCCATCACCGCAAGCTCCGATTCACATGGCCGCCCTCCGATTCACTCGCAGACTTGCTAAACCGCCCTGTCAGCTTGACGCCTCGGCCACGACCATCCGATTCCGGCTCGTCCTCGCCCGGCCTCTGCTCCGGTTGCACGCGTGCAGGCCTCCAATCCGAGTCGCTGCCCGTCCCACCTGGCCCCGCGGCTTTGTGCTAAGTCATCGTTTCCTCACTTTCGGAGCATCATATCCGTCTCGACTGGGTCATCACTGTATCACGCTTACTCTCCCATGGATGAACGCCCCGCATGCCCGTGACTAATGCGGCTCCGTCTCCCCTGTTCTCAATTCGAGTGACCTCCGAGGTCTCAATCCGGCATAGCAGTTTCAGTCCGGCGCCGTCTCCGAAGCACCATTTGCATCACGCTGTCCTGGGCCGGCCTCGTCGTTGCAGACTCATCTCCATTGCGCAAGCCACCGTAGCAGGGCTGGCCTCGCCAATGCCTCGCCGGCTTACTCCCGCCGCGATTCACCGTTACCAGCCGTGTTAACCCGCGCTCCCTTGATTTTGAAACCACTGCTGTGTCTCCAAGATTCCAACCCGCCGGCCGCTGCCGAGCCGCTGTTCCTGCAGTGCTGTTGCTGCGTCAAGTCGCCAAGGAACAGCTCCTAAAGGTCACCAGTAAACGCTCAAGTCATCAAGGCATTTGTTTGTGTTGCTGTTTTCCACCTTGTCACACAAGGGGTCAATCGAGTTGGTACTGTTCACTGTTGTTTGAGCAAAGCAGATTCGGTTACGGAGTAGCCCTCCATGAGTACAATTTGCATAAAGGCCAAATTGATAAGGATACCCAAGTTCGATGCGTTGATCAAGGGGCATGATTCATTTAAAAATTGGATGGATGCATGGTTATTATTTGGTCAAGTTGTTGTGCAGTCACTTATCCGAAAAATATACCAGGTGATACCCATCCTACTTATTTCATTTGTATATAATGATTTGTTTGCGAACAGTTACTCGGGTTTGCGATTTGTACGCAAGACAGTTATTCACTGAAAATGTGGTTTATGCCACGGGTACGGAGCATGCGCTAGCAACCCTTGTGCCCGGCGTTTGTCCATGCCACATTACCCAGCGAGTGGAAGCGTGCGAGCCGCCGCCCGTGCGGCCCGGACTACATCAACTAGCAGGGACTGCGCCTGTGATTGACTCTCACGTCCGCACCGGCTTATAACGCCACGGATGACTCGCCCATCTGCTCTCGCGGTGGGCTCATGCGTCCGCGCCGGTTTATAACAAGGAGGACAACTTGCTCGTCCGCATCGTCTTACAATGCCGCGGCCAATTCATCTGTCTGTGCCACCTCTGATGTTGCGGACGTATTTCTCGTACGTCTCTCATGGCCTGGTCTACATCAACATACCGGGCCGCACCTGTCTGCATGAGCTGTTTATTGGGCGCACAAGTTTCCGCCACTACAGTTTTGATTAACTTCAAATCGCCAGTTGGAAGGAACCACTGGCCGAGTTGCCGACACGGCTCATATGGGATCATTTACAACCCGCCGCAGTCACCTCAACCTTCTATGGATTCACATCGTGCTATCAACGCCAATGATATACAAGTTATGCCGGTTTATATCACGGTCAAATATGGAGAGTCTCAAGCCAACTCCTCGAGTCACCTTTGAAACTCGGGGGCTACAATGACATGACTCAGCGAATCTTCCCAGTTTTAGCAAATTTAAGAACCCCAGGACGATGGAGGGAAGGATAACCCGGTCCCGGAGGCTACTGTTATATTGATGAAAGTTTAAAGGCCGTCAGAAAATTTCCGGCCTAGAAAGTATATGACAGTTATAAGATCTCGGCTTGATGAAGAAGATCCGGGTCATCAAAAAGGATTCCGGTTTAAAATCCGGCTCAAGGGAAGTCAGTATGACTGAAGCTCTCAAATATCCGGTTTACAGTCCGGTTCAAGGGAAATCTGTTCTCCCACAAAGCTCTGAAGCGCTCAAATCCAGTTTAACAATGTCCGGTTCAAAAAGGAATTAATTTCTTGCAAGTTCGAGTTTAAAGGCCGTCAGAAAATTTTCCGGTTGAAAATGAAGATTCCGGTTTAAAATCCAGTTCAAGGGAAAGATGTTTCCCACAAAGCTTTGAAGCTCTCAATATCCGGTTCAAAATCCCGGTTTAAGAAGAATTTATCTCTTGCAAAAAGTTAAAAGTTGCCGAAGAGGACTTACTGCCATGATGTGCGGTTCAAACATGGGTATCCCGCCTTACTGGCCTGACATATTATTGAGCACATGGGGGCTTCTGCTTCATAAAGCGGGGTCTCTGTTCTTTTACATCATGTGTGGTTACACGGAGTTGTTCTAAAGCGGCCTCCGGTTTACCCCTTGAGTTCGCTTTTTAAAAGCATCATGTTATATCACTTGGAGGTTTGGTCGTGTTCGAACCAATACCATACCTCTTGATAGGCGAGAGCCACCAGATCACTTGGGGACTTGGTCACGTCTGAACCAGTCATGCCTCTTGATCGACCTAAGGCCATAGAATCACTTGGGGGCGTGGTCGAACCTGAACCATTGCCATGCCACTTGGTCGGCATAAATGCCACGGTTTCATTTGGGGACCTGGCTGACTAGAACCATAGTTACACCTAACGGGAGCTTGGTCGTGTTCTGCCATGGTAACGCCATTTGATCAGCTCAAATAAACCTTTTTTGCAAACGGTTTTGTCATTGCCTTTGCTTGAAATTTTCTTTGATAGATACTTTTTTCTTTTTTATTGCGTTTTTTAAACCGACAAAGTTTTCAACCAATCAATTGATGGAACACAGTTCACGTCAATCCGGAGACTATTTGCCCGGTTTGATCCTTGTTGTTAACATCCTCTTATGGAGTAACACGGTGTTTATCACAACCCGGCACGGTTTTATTGTAAACCGGCACAATAAAGGAGTTATCAGTACTCAAGATTTGGGTTATCACCCTTACTACAAAAAGTTGGTAAAACCAACAATGTGATTCAATATCACAGGTATGATCTATTTCATATTTGATTATTCTTAAAGGCAGCTTTGGTTATAAACCCAGGTTATATGTTGGGCATTATGACCCGTCCGACGATAAACCGCCAGGACACTTTAAACTTGTTGTATGCAGAAACAGGTTTGTTAAACCAGCCTGGCTTTGGACTATAAGTCGTCAGTATATATATATTTGGATTGCGCCATTGGAATCATGCGCTTATAAATCATTGGATTATATTTTTCAAATAGCCAAAACTTGGCTGAATTTTCATTATGATATTGAATGAATAAAGTTTTCACCGGAATATATTATCTTGAATAGCCAACATGGCTGGATTTTTATGGTTATTAATAACCGGTATTATTGAGTTTTCAAAGTCGCTATAGTGCAATGTCTACTATTTTATCAAAGGATATGATCTATTCTACAATGGAAGGAATAGACCCGAGTCGCTGCAGGCTTACAACCCGGCACATGGGGGCTACATTATTCAAATCGAGATTACATGCAAGTCTCATGTCGCTGCAACCTTGCATCATGACACTTGGGGGCTAATGCCAAGTCATTTTTAGTCTTATTGAAGTCCCGACTCATCATATTATAATGAGCCGGCCCTTGGGGGCTACCAATTGCTCCTGTCAACAATTCAAGGTACACAAGTTTTCATCCATAAATATTGAAGGATCCACTGCTCAGTTAGTAAAGCACAAAGCTCTTAACCTTGTGGACGTGGGTTCAAGCCCTGCAATGGAAGCTACATTATAAGATGTTATTTTCATTGAAGTATATATCAAGTCCCGGTTCAACTATTATCTTACTAAAGTCGGCCCTTGGGGGCTACACATCACTGCTCAAGTCTACATGATTATATTTACAAAGTCCCTGCTCATTATTGCATAATGACCCGACCCTTGGGGGCTACACTGATTGACGTTTTTATAAGCAAATTACAAGTCCCAGGTTGCTGCAAGCATAACAACCCGGCGCTTAGGGGCTACATATATGGAGTATTCAGTTTATATGATTGAGATGAACTAATCGGATTTCTTCAAGGTTGAAACACTTATTGGAGCATGTCTTAAGTTATCACTATGTTCTCCTCTTAAGACTTGGGGGCTACAGGTATTATGCATATAAAGGAGGAACATCTTCATTTTATCAGTTTTGAGCAAATCAGGAAGATCAATTACATGACCCGGTGTCGACGACAATTATGACCCGGCGCCATCAATATTTATAAACCGGCCATTTTGGTAATATTAAACCGGCAAGTTTTACATCTTCAAACCGGCTGAATATCAGATAAGTATTTTCAGACCCATATTTCTTAAATCGGCACTTTGGGAGCTGAGTCAAAGGAGTTATTCTTCACAATATTTCTCGGTGACAAACCAATGTCGGCAAATTGATTATGAAGCTGGTCCGTTGACCCGGATTACCCAGAAGGAGGAATAACAAGGACTTAAGGATGATCAGGTACCGGTTTACAAAAATTCTTAACCCGGAGCATAACCTGTCAAATTTTTTCTTGTGTTTATTTTGCAGTATAAGTTTACCATGAATAAATCAAAGCGGATATACCCCGCGGTGCAAACCGGCCGGAAGTTAACCCGGCCGGACTTGGCGGTTTATCTGAAGACCCCGCTGACACTTGGCGAGTTACTGGCGACCCGTCCTGACTTGGCGGTTTACAAGCAACCCACCTGGTCATTATGACTCACTGGTGATCCGGCGTGCAGGACAGACGGATGACAAGGCCCAAGGCCCAGAAGGCCGGTTCACGTTAACGGTGGGTCGGTTTAAGAGGAAAGGCATGAGGAATATTTGTCCTACAAGGAGTTAAGACTTGGACTTATATCCGGTTTGTATTAGAGATAGACTAGTCCTAATCATAATAGGACTCTACATGTAACCCGCCCCTCCAACATATATAAGGAGGGGCAGGGCTCCCCAAAAGGGACAAGATTCACAAGTTCCACGAGTTGGACAAGTTAGGTTTAGACAATAGCTCTCGAGATAGAGAACTCTTGTAATTGTGATCATCATCATCAATATCAATGAAGCAGGATGTAGGCTTTTACCTCCACCGTGAGGGGCCGAACCTGGGTAAAACGTCGTGTCTCTCGTCCCGCTCAACCCCTCTCAAGATACCACATAGATGCGTTGGCCTCGCGACTAAGTCCTGACACTAAGGACATCTGCCGTCACAACTCCATGACAGGTAGGCAGCAGCAACGGAGGCGGCTGGAGGCAGAGCATGGAGCAGGTCGGCGACAGGGAGGTGCGGCCATGGGCTAGGCGTTGAGAAGGCAGCAAGGCGCGGGGACGACATAGGGTGGTCATCTCGACATGAACCCGAGGCAAAGGAGGAGCGGGCTTGGGGCAGCCTACAAGTGGCCAGAGACTGGCCGGGGTGGCCGCCGGTTGCTTTGGCGTGATGGCGAGCTGGCGCAGTGGCGGAGGGCACTGGTGCGGGCTGGCTGCAATACGTGGCGAGGCGGAGGAGGGCCGGCAGGGGTGCGGGCAGGTCAGTGGTGTAGGCGGCCGCCGGGAAGGAGGTGCAGGCGCTGGGACGAGGGGGATCGAGGGAGAGAAGGGATCAGGTGCGTGGAGCTTTCGCTCCTCTCCGTCTGTTGGTGCGGCGCAGGAGGAGGACGAAGGGAGATGGGATCGAGAGGAGATGACTGTGCCTGCGTGAGGGTGGCGTCACGAGGGAGAGAGCTGGCGATTCGGTCGGGGCTAGGTTTAAAAAGTTCAGATCGGCCTTGGGCCAACTGGTGGTGGGCTGGCTGAGCTTAGGAGGCTTAGCTGGGCCACTGGTTGCCGCTTGGGAGCAAAAAGGCCAACCTTCTCGCTATTTCCCATTTACAAAAAAAATGTACAGAAGGAAAAGGGAAGGAAAGAAATAGCTAGGGGTTTTGGAAAATGTTGAAACTTCTCCTACTAACTCTAAGAATTATACTGAGCTCGAGAAAAGAAGTTTCACGTGATATAAAAGAGTTTAATTCAAACTCATTTGAATTTAATTCAAATGGTTTCAACTAGGTCAAAATTTAGAAGAGACCCAAAAGGATGAGGATTTTTGGAGGAACCTCGATAAAAGTGATAAGGATTGTGGACAAGATTTGAAGGTCAAACTCGAAGTGGAATAAGCATGGGAATTATTTTGCAAGTGTGTTCCGCTTAATTCCAAACTAATGGAATATTTATAATAGCTCCATAACTATTAGGAGGATATGTTATAAAGAGAAATCACCATGTGAATTCCCTCGATTTAAATAGGTCAAAAGATCTATGCAATTTATTTAGTTGAGCTTTTGGAAATTAAAAGACATGATGGCATGATGACATGATGCGATGCAAAATAAATAAATAGAGCAAGCACAAATGAAACACATGGCGATCACGAAAAGTATGGAAGTCTTCTGGAGCATCGGTCTTGGGGTGTCACAACTCTCCTCCACTTACAAGAGATCTCGTCCCGAGATCTAACGATCGCACCAGGGAGAAACGGAAGAGGAAGAGGTAAAACAAAGTTGCTTCTTGGACAACCGAGTGAAACCATGAACCTTGAGAGGTTGAACAAATTGAAAGAAAGAATACAATGAAGATGAACAAAGTTGAAAACACTCCAGTAGAAAAGAGGAACAAGGAACATTACTAGAACCTTGTAGGTTGAAAGACATAAGAAAAAGGGTTGCAATGGACAAGAAGTACATGCATGCCCTCCAGTTGAAACGAGATGTACAAGGAACGATAATGATCAATTACATCAACACTTCGGTTGGAAATAGAAGGCCTAGAATGTGCACTTGACAAGATGAGAGGATACTTGATGAAATCAACACACTGCCTCCGGAACTATTGAAAAATGGCACAATGGGTAAGAAAGATTTTAGACAGCACTCCGGTTGAGAAGGGAGGCAAAACTCGATAGAATGGGAAGAACTTGAAAAGAGGGCACGACACTCCGGTTGAATGGATAAGCACGAAAAAAACATGGTCCTCACAATTCGAGATGATGAGTGAAGATAGCAACATCACAATGCCTCCGAAAGAAAGAATAGAAGATAGATCATTGGAATAACATGATGGAGAAGAAAATTCCAGCTTCTGCCAGAATTGAGCTTGGAAAGCACCCTTCCGAGAAGGTTATATGGAGTTGTTGGAAAACCGACAATGAAACGAAAAAGCTTGTAGTGGGCTTATGGAAAAACTTCTGAAAATTATGAGGTGAAATTCTGTCACTAACGGAAACAATGGATTGGATTGCTATCAACAAGGAGACGAGAAGCTTATTTCACCGGGAGGATAAATGAAGAACTTGGGTCATTTATGAGCACCATAAATAGAAAAAATCCTTAGGGAAAGCTTTTGGTGAAATATAACCCAAGATAACTCCAATGAAGAGGTTGATTGGTTGAAAAAGATGTCTTGAGAGAAGAGAAAATGATGGATTTAGATATATCACTCTTGAAAACTTGAGAATCATGAAACACAAAGGGAAATTATCAACAATGACATAACACCACCTCAAAAGATGAGATATGAAAGAATTACACTTCGTAATGAAAGATGAAGAATGCATGAACTCCTCAAAACAAGACAAGTGTTGAACACCATGTTTAATTTAGAGTATAGCTTGGCGGATCATAAC
Organism: Triticum dicoccoides; assembly: GCF_002162155.2. Lineage (NCBI taxonomy): Eukaryota > Viridiplantae > Streptophyta > Magnoliopsida > Poales > Poaceae > Triticum > Triticum dicoccoides. The sequence goes on from NC_041384.1 coordinate 261,826,572, forward strand.
TTCGAGAGAAATCTTGAAGAACGAATGAAGAATTAAAGGAATCCTTGATGAGACACCATGTTGAGCCTCCATGAAGAACTCCGGTAATAAAAGAATGATCAAAAAGAAGTGAAGGATGAAAAGAATAAGATTGAAGCCTTGCAATGATTGGATGGAGCTTTGCGATGAGATAAAGCAGAAAACTTGGAACTCCGGAAAAAAAGATGAAACATCTCGAATCGAGACATGTGACATCATGAACAACTCTGGAAAGAAGAAATTAGATCACTTGGATGAAACAATAATAAGAATTATGTTATGCATATCCTTCACAAACTTAAATTGATGACAAGTAACGGATTTGGCATACTACTTATTCTCGTTGAAAGGATTAAGAGAGATATAGCGGAAACTTGAGAAGGACTTCAACGAACCACCGGTAGGATTTGGTAAGAATGAATGAATTGATAAAATAACAATGGAAGAGAATTCTTGAAAGAACCGCCGTAAGAATTGAAAATGAAAGTAGCAAAGGCACAATTCACCGGGAAGAATTAGAAAATGAGCGAAGATACTTGAGTGAATTTAGATGACAAGCTGAATAGAGAATATTTGAACGATGTGTAACGCCCTCGATGCGGCTATATCTTCCACGTGTCGAGGCACGACTTAGAGGCATAACCGCATAGAAAGTAATGTCGCAAGTTAGGCAATCTTCACAACATCCCATGTAATATAGATAATAAAAGGGAAGATACATAGTTGGCTTACACTCGCCACGTCAAACAAAGTACATAAATAGCATTACAACATTCAAACACTCATGTCCCGACTATGGCGCCAAAATAAAAGATAACCCAACATGCGACACGGTCCCAATCACCCCCAACTGGGCACCACTACTGATCATTAGGGAAAGACACGTAGTATCGTTGAGAGTGCTCGTCGAACTCCCACTTGAGCTCAAGCGCGTCACCTGGAGCGGAATCATCAGGCCCTGCATCTGATTTGGAAGTAATCTGTGAGCCACAGGGACTCAGCAATCTCGCACCCTCGCGATCAAGACTATTTAAGCTTATAGGTAAGGCAAGGTAAAATATGTGGAGCTGCAGCAAGCGACTAGCATATATGGTGGCTATCCTGTTCGCAAAAGAGAGCGAGAAGAGGAGGCAAAGCGCGAACGAGAAACTAGAGAACAACCTGCGCAAGCATTACTCCAACACCGTGTTCACTTCCCGGACTCCGCCGAGAAGAGACCATCACGGTAACTCACACTGTTGATTCATTTTAATTAAGTTAACGTTCAAGTTATCTACAACCAGACATTAACAAAATCTCATCTACCCATAACCGCGGGCACGACTTTCGAAAGTTCAAATCCCTACAGGGGAGTCCCAACTTAGCCCATGACAAGCTCTCACAGTTAACGAAGGAATAGACCTCCTCCCGAGACGGTTCCGATCAGACTCGGTACCTCGGTTCTTCAAGACACTTCGATAGGTTAAAACAAATCCAGCAACACCGCCCGAATGTGCCGACAAATCCCGATAGGAGCTGCACATATCTCGTTCTCAGGGCACACTCAGATAAGCAATCCGTACAACTAAAACCAGCCCTCGAGTTTCCCTGAGGTGGCGCTACAAGGGGCTCTAGGTTGGACCAACACTCAGAGGAGCACTGACCCGGGGGGGGGGGTTAAATAAGATGACCCTCGGGCTCCGGAAACCCAAGGGAAAAGAGGCTAGCTGGCAAATGGTAAAACCAAGGTTGGGCATTGCTGGAAAAGCTTTAACAAGGCAAACTATCAAGGGGTTCCCATTATAACCCAACCGCGTAAGGAACGCAAAATCCGGGAACATAACACCGATATGACGGAAACTAGGGCGGCAAGAGTGGAACAAAACACTAGGCGAGAGGACGAGCCTTCCACCCTTTACCACGTATATAGATGCATTAAGATAACATGGCAATATAATGATATCCCAACAAGTAAATAATGTTCCAACAAGGAGCGGTCTCCAATCTTCACCTGCAACTAGCAATGCTATAAGAGGGGCTGAGCAAAGCGGTAACATAGCCAATCAATGGTTTGCTAGGACATGGTGGGTTAGAGGCTGAACATGGCAGTATGGGAGGCATGATAAGCAAGTGGTACGCATCGTAGCATAGGCATAGCAAAAGAGCAAGCATCTAGGAAAGCAAAGATAGTAGTGATTTCGAGGGTATGATCATCTTGCCTGCAAAGTTGTCAGAGTTGACTGGATCCTCGAAAGCAAACTCAACGGGTTCCTCGTCAGCGAACTTGTCTCCCGGCTCTACCAAAACAAGACAAACAAGCAAACGGAACACAATCAACCACGTGCAAAGCTCAAACAATATGATGCAAGGATGGTATGCTATGCTGGATGCGATTCGGGATGCATATGCAAGATTTGACAAGGGATGCATGAACCTGGCCTCAACCTGGAAATCCAAGTGTGCCACTGGAAAGATGAGATTAAATCGCTTGAAAACGATATAAAGAACGCCGGAATCGGAGTTATGGTTTGGAAAAGGCAAGCAATTCAAATATGGCCACGTTCTGCGATTTACAGCAAGTAGCCATCTAAATGCAACAACATGAACATGCTATAGCACCCAAACATGGCATAAAAACACATGGTAGGGATGCATTCATGAAGCTTAACAAAAGTCTAGCACTGAGCTACGCCAATTCATCCATTAACAGGTTCAAACAAGCATGGAAAAAATGCATTTGACAAACAGATTTCAGACTTAGTGAAATTAACACTTGTCTGGAATTTCAGATCAGATAACACCCTTCGGAGCATGAAAACAATATGCTGCAGGATCTGAACATGGAAAAGTAAAGCATGGCATGGAGCTACTCAAAGAGCTTAAAAAAGTCCCTTAGTGACCTTGAGCCAAAAGGGATCAGAAAATACAATTGCAAAAATGTGAACATGGCAAAACATAATCAGTTCTCAGACTTAGTGAAAACTGGAGCATGCTGAAAACAGATATCAAGTAGGCATGTTTACGAGCTCGATGCACTAACTACATAGCAATTCATGACAAGCTAAGCATACACCCATCAAGAATACAAAAAATGCAAGCTAGACATGGCAAGAACAATAGCATAGCATGCACGGATCAACTACAACATCACCGGCAAAATTGCTAACAAGTAGACAATCTGCCCAGATTCACGAAATGACAAAAGTAGAGCTTAATTGACTCAATATAGGGTGCTCCATAATTGCAAATAAAGACATGGATGGATAGAGCACTACAAGATTAACAAAACATCCTTAATGATCATCCTCAAAAGAGGCACGGATCACTAGGAAACCACATGAACATATGGCCATATGAGATAACCAGCTCAAGGACTTTGCAAGCTTGTGCTAGTCACCACACACATCACAAAAATACATGGGTTGCACCTATAGAAAGATGGAAAAACCCTTAAAAAACATATATAGAGCTCAGGGCCATATCATGCACACAATAATCATGGCAAATATGACAAATATCTAATTGAAGCAGCAGATCTGACAATTATCCCAAATAGCACTGTTCCAACAGCATTTCGGGCACCAAGATGAACTCAAATGAAAATGATGCAATGAGATGAAATGATGTACTCTCTGAGATGAACATTTTGATATGCTATATGCCCAAAACGGAGCTACGGATGCAATGTTACAGCATGATGAACAGGAGCAAATTATTAGGGTTTCGGGGCAAAAGTCAACCGAGTTTGGATCTTGATCCAGATCTGGATCGGCGCGGACAACGATGTTCGCCGGAGCTGCACTGTTCACCGGACTTGCCGAGGTCGTCGGAGGCTCGCCGGAGGAGCTTGGTGCGCCGGAGAGGACGAGGGAGGTCGGAGGAAGGACGGGGGCGGCGCCGGCGGTGTCGGGCGCGGTCGCCGGCGTGATGAGGCGGTCCGGCCCTAGTCCGGTGAGGCGGCGGACTTGGACGGCGGCGGGGAAGCGGATCCACAGTAGGTAGTCACCGGAGTGGGAGGCCGGCGCGGCGGCGCGGCTCCCTCGCGCGGGAGGCGAGCAGCGGGCAGGCGGCGCCGTGGCGGGCCCTCGGGGGCCGGTTGCGGGCCTCCTGGGCCGCGGCGGGTGCGGGACGGCGGCGGCCACGTGGCGGCACACCACTGGCTGCGGGCGGCGGCGGGGCGATCTGTCCGGTCGGGGACGGACGTGTCCGGCCGGCGCGAGGTGGTTTTAGGGTTTGGACGGGGGAGAGATCCGGATTTGGAATGAGGGGTTTATATATAGGCATAGAGGGAGCTAGGAGTGTCCAAATGAGGTGCGGTTTTCGGCCACGCGATCGTGATCGAACGCTCTAGATGATGGAGAGGGTTTAGGTGGGTTTTGGGCCAAATTGAAGGGGTGTTGTTCTGCAACACACATGAGGCCTTTTCGGTCCCTCGGTTAACCGTTGGAGTATCAAACGAAGTCCAAATGGTACGAAACTTGACAGGCGGTCTACCGGTAGTAAACCAAGGCCGCTTGGCAAGTCTCGGTCCAATCCGGAAATGTTTAATCCCCGCACACGAAAGAAAGGTAGAAATGACCACCGGAGGAGAACGAAGCGCCGGAATGCAAAACGGATAACGGGGAAAATGCTCGAATGCATGCGATGAACATGTATGCAAATGCAATGCACATGATGACATGATATGGGATGCATGACAACGATAACAACACATGAAGGCAAAAAACCCGAACCCAAGAAAATAAAATAACTTAAGTCCGGAAACGGCAAGAGTTGGAATACATATTGGGTAAATCACATCCGGGGTGTTACATGATGCACCGGTGAGATTTGGAGAACGATAGCTGAGAACTTAGAACAAAGCGAATCTTCAAAAAAATGATGGCCTTTGGATGATCAATAAATGAAAACAACTTGTGAAATGCTCCGGATGGTTATGAAAACATTTTCTCACGATCGAAACAAATATGAGGATGGCATGAAGCTAGAACCATGAATCTTTAAGAGAACAGACCAAGATTTAGGATAAATTCTTCTTCGATCGAGAACGTTGAGAATGTCGACGGGGAACAACACCAAACTATTGAGATACTCTGGAACATTGAAAAGCGGAGAGGTTGAGCCAACAACAAAAATAATTTGAAATCGAACTTGGAAAAGCATATGACTAATAAATTCATCCTTACGTCAAACTTTGCAAAGAATTTGAGAATAACTTCGAGAAAATTAGAAGAGTCAGGAAAGATCCTGGGAAAATACCTGTGGGTTAGGGCCCACTCAAAAGAAACACCGTTGAACGATTTAAAAGAGAGATTGCACTGGTTCAATTAAATGACTTGAATGAGCTAACCACCTCGAAATAGCTTGAATGGATTAAGAATGGAAACATGAATCTTGAGAGATATCTTCAGCACAATGGAACAATTGAATAGCAAGCGAAGAATGATAAGGAGGTTCACTGGCATGAGAAATCATTTGACACGAGGAAAGGAATATGATCAACACTAAAAGCTTAAACAGAATCCATCGGAGAAGAAACAACAACGAAGGATGATGAACCTAAAGCTGTTGAGCATATTCTTGGGAAAACACCGGATAAGAACATTGGCGGAAAAGAATGGAGAGACATCACATCAATAAAATGGATAACGGGTTAAGAAATCTGAGTCCTTGAAGAAAAAGGGTGAGAGGCCGGGAAAACAAAGGAAACTTGGGACGGATGAAACAAATACCATTGAGAAAACTTAGAATCGATCTTGCGGATGTTGAAATGATCGGATCCACTTGAAGAGAAGCACGCCGGTTGAAAAAGAATTGACATGACAATCTCTATAAACAAGAAAGATTAGCATCCACATAGATATATGAGAACACTGCTTAGGGAAGTTATGGAATCAACACTTGACATTGAAGCAACTCAAATACCACAACTCAAAACAAAACAAAGGATCTGGCTTGTAGAATAAGCCGGAACAAATACATATGATAGAGATTTACCCAATCCCATATCATGCATTTGTCGGAAAGATATTCTAGGACCTACTTGAATTCCTACCTATAAACTCCCGAAACTTTTTGGTTATGCAATCTGGTGTTGGGGATACAGGGGAAGCATAATATTTCGCCCAAACTAATAATCCCTACATCCAATTGTATCCATCCTTCAACACATAACCAAGAAACCTTCGGAAAACGTGTACCTCAACCTTCGAAAAGAATCTGTTATAAGAGTTATGGCAATACTCCCGAACTCCCTCCCTAGTACTAGGTGGCGTCGAGGTTATCTCACCAACAACTGCATAAAAGAGATTTTTGATGTCGACGAACTCAGGTATTCCAGAACTACAACGATAAAATTGTGACGACAACACCTCGGAGCTCAACTCCCCGGGACACTACCACAACCCCTAAATGTCAGGAGGCACCAAGAACAATGTTCTCGTCACAAGAATATCGGAACGATCCCAAGATACCCACGTGATCCTAATTTTGTTTTGGTGAATTTTGAGGAGAGGAAAGTCAAACTTCTACATCAGGAGGCCTCACCAGAGCGATGAAGGGACTGAGGAGTAAAAAGAATCCTACTCTCTGTTATATATAATCCTAAGACTCAAAACATTTTTGTCTAGACTCAACAGTCAGCGATTCGATCAAGCAGGGAGCTCCTAAGTCGGGGATGGCTCTGATTACCAACTTGTAACGCCCACGATGCGGCTATATCTCCCACGTGTCGAGGCACTACTTAGAGGCATAACCGCATGGTGGTTTTGTTGCAAGAGGGGTAATCTTTGCACAATCCCATGTACTGAAAAAGAGAGGGATAAAGATTTGGCTTACAATCGCCACTTCACACATATAACAAGTTAAATATACATCATCCAGAGTACAATCAAGGTCTGACTACGGAACCAAAATAAAAGAAGACAACCACAAATGCTAGATCCCGATCGTCCCAAGTGGGCTCCACTACTGATCATCAGGAAACAAAACATAGTAATGACAAAGAGCTTTGTCGAACTCCCACTTGAGCTCGGTTGCGTCATGTGCACTAGTATCATTGCCACCTACAACTGTGTGGAAGTATTCATGAGTCACAAGGACTCAGCAATCTCACACCCGCGAGAACAAGACTATTTAAGCTTATGGGTAGGATCAGGTAGTGAGGTGGAGCTGCAGCAAACGCTAAGCAAATATGGTGACTAACATACACAAATAAGAGCGAGAAGAGAAGCAACGCAAAGGTCGAGAAGCTAGAAGTGATCAAGAAGTGATCCTGAAACTACTTACGTTCAAACATAACTCAAACCGTGTTCACTTCCCGGACTCCACCGAAAAGAGACCATCATAGCTACTCACACGGTTGATTCATTTTAATTAAGTCAAGTGTCAAGTTCCCTAGAACTGGATATTAACAAATTCCCATCTGCCACATAATCGCGGGCACGACTCTCGAAAGTTTATACCCTGTAGGGGTGTGCCAACTTACCCCATTACATGCTCTCATGATCAACGAAGGATATTCCTTCTCCCGGAAAGACCCAGTCAGTCTCGGAATCCTGGTTACAAGACTTTTCGACAAGACCAGCAAAGCCGCCCGAATGTGCTGACAAATCCCGATAGGAGCTGCACATATCTTGTTCTTAGGGCACACCGAATGGGCAAGACATCGGGTTGGCATAGACCCTGGTTGCCCAGGGGGCGCCGGACATCGCCCATGTTGGACTAACACTCAGAGGAGCACTGGACCGAGAGTTTAAAATAAAGATGACCCTTGAGTCTGCAGAACCCATGGGAAAAAGGCTTAGGTGGAAAATGTTAAAACTAAGGTTGGGCCTTGCTGGAGGAGTTTTATTCAAGGTGAACTGTCAAGGGCGTCCCATAACCCCAACCGCACAAGGAACACAAAATCAAGGAACATAACACCGGTTTGACAGAAACTAAGGCGGCAAGAGTGGAACAAAACACCAGGCATAAGGCCGAGCCATCCACCCTTTACTAAGTATATAGATGCATTAATTAAATAAGAGATAATGTGATATCCCAACATATCCATGTTCCAACATGGAACAAGCTTCAACTTCACCTGCAACTAGCAACGCTATAAGAGGGGCTGAACAAAAGCGGTAACATAGCCAAACAACGATTTGCTAGGAAGGTGGGTTAGAGGCTTGACATGGCAATATGGGAGGCATGATAGAAGAAGTAGTAGGAAGCGCGACATAGCGATGGAACAAAAAACTAGCAAGCAAAGATAGAAGTGATATCGAGGGTATGGTCATCTTGCCTGTGATCCCGCAAGGAAGAAGACGAGCCAACATAGTCGAACAGATCCTCACAAACGCGAAGTTACCGGAACTAACAACAAGAAGCAACCTCGGAAAGGACCATACAACATGGTAAATCGACAAGCATTAACATAGTATGATGCACAACCAAGTTTGATGCATGTCCGGTTTAAAGAGGCATGGCATATTGCAATACACAATACTACAAATTAAGTGGAGCTCAATATGCAACGAGTTGCATATTGACAAAACACCACATTTAATTATTTAGTTCTCTCCCGTTTATGTACCCAACAATATTAAATGTTGTTAACCAAGGCAAGAGGTGAAACATAAGTAAACTACACATTTAGGCATTTTAAATGAGGCTAGAACAACAAACAACAACTCCGGAAAATCCCCATATGTTATTTAGCAATTTAATGCAAAAAACAATTTAAACATTCCTGATGTTGCTATCATGATGCGGATGATATTTACAAGTTTTATGCAATATTTATGAAAATGTTGATAAGAGAATGTTATGAAGCATTTGTCATCGTGGCGGAAACGAAAGGGGTGCCACAGCAACGAATCCGAAAATGATGCCACTTCAACATATCAGTTCCGACAGCTCATGGAGATACCAGTGCAAAAGGAAATGCGATAGGAGCATGTCATGCAAGGATGGTGGGCTGCTCCCAGATAACGGGTGTCCCATGATGGTGGCAAGGAAACGAGGAATGTGTAAGGATCAATTCGGACATGGTGCAGACACGGGCATCTCATACAACACATAACATGCATACGGTCCACGACATCGTTCTGGCGGTCACACCTTCCAGGGGTGCATTTTCAAAGCGGGTCAAGTTCGTTGAGGGAAGTAGTCATTCTCGCGACGGTAGTGGAAGTAGTGGTACATGTTCATTTCAGAGAGGTACATGACAAAACCAACGTCTTCGGGGCGCCGATAGTTGTACAATTGGTTTTCTCGGATCCATGGCAACATTAGAGGTACAAACGTTCTCGGGGTATTTGTCGGTCCGGTCTTGGTGTAGATGTACTTGGCAACCGTAGTGGTACTCGACGTCTTGTCGAACCCAAGAAACGGTAGCCGTACACGACACATAGTGGAAGTAGTTGTACTCGCGGTCTTCGGCGATGGTAGTCGTACACGTATCATCGAGGTAATTGACATTTTGGTCGGTAGTCATTCGAGCGTCCGTGTGGTCTTACCGGTGGGGTACTTGGCGCTTCTGGTCCCACTCCGAGGTCATAGCCGTATATTCAAACTTGACGAAAACGGATCTCGCTGGGGAGTTGGCACATCCATCGGGAACTTGGTGGTACTTGGCGTTCTCGGTCCTGCGGGTCGTGGTGGCCAAACTCGGGTAGGTCCATGGAGGCACCCATGGAGGTGTTCGTGGGGCTACTGCCGAACTAAGGTTGTAGTTGGGCAGGCAACAGCGACGAAGGCGGTTGGAAGCAGAGCATGGAGCAGGTCGGCGACAGGGAGGCGCGGCCATGGGATCGGCGTCGGGGCTCCTAGGCGGCTAGGCGAGCAGCCTAGGAGGCATCAAGGCGTGGGGACGGCAGGGGCATGGTCGTCTCGACATGAACCCGAGGCAAAGGAGGAGCGGGCTTGGGGCGGCCTACAGGTGGCTGGAGACTGGTCGGGTGGCCGCCGGCGGCATCAGGGCGATGGCGAGCTGGCGCAGCGGCGGAGGGCACTGGCGCAGACTGGCGGTGAAACGTGGCAAGGCGGAGGAGGGCCGGCAGGGGCGTGGGCAGGTCGGCAGCATAGGCGGCGGGCAGGAAGGAGGTGCGGGTGCTGTGATGAGGGGGATCGAGGGAGAGAAGGGATCGGGCGCGTGGAGCTCTCACTCCTCTCCGTCTGTAGGTGCGGCGTAGGAGGAGTTCGAAGGGAGATGGGATCGAGAGGAGATGACTGCGTCTGCTTGAGGGTAGCAGTGCGAGGGAGAGAGCGAAGGGAGGGAGCTGGGGATTCGGTCGGGGCTAGGTTTAGAAGGTCCAGATGGGCCTTAGGCCAACTGGTGGTGGGCTAGCTGCACTTAGGAGGCTTAGCGGGGCCGCTGGTTCCCGCTTCGGAGCAAAAAGGCCAACCTTCTCGCTATTTCCCATTTATATAAAAATAGACAGAAGGAAAAGGGAAGGAAAGAAATAGCTAGGGGTTTTGGAAAATGCTAAAACTTCTCCTACTGAGTCTAAGAATTATACTTAGCCCGAGAAAAGAAGTTTCAGGCGATATAAAAGAGTTTAATTCAAACTCATTTGATTTTAATTCAAATGGTTTCAAATAGGACAAAAATAAGAAGGGCCCAAAAATGATGAGGATTTTTGGAGGAACCTTGATAAAAGTGATAAGAATTGTGGACAAGATTTGAATTTCAAACTCGAAGTGGAATAGGCATGGGAATTATTTTGCAAGTGTGTTCCTGTTAATTCCAAACTAATGGGATCTTTATAATAGCTCCATAACTATTAGGAGGATATGTTATAAAGAGAAATCGCCAAGTGAATTCCCTCGATTTAAATCGATCAAAAGATCTATGAAATTTATTTAGTTGAGCTTTTAAAAATTAAAAGACATGATGGTATGATGACATGTTGAGATGCAAAATAAATAAATAGAGAAAGCACAAATGAAACACACGGTGATCACAAAAAGTATGGAAGTCTTCTGGAGCGTCGGTCTTGGGGCGTCACACACAGATATCCCCCAATGCTGGTGACGCGACCCTCCGACTCTCCTGGCTTTCCAGAACAATAACCCCCCCTTCCAGTCTGTCCCGAGCTTGGCCCTCCTTGTTGCCATGGCGCCCCGGCGAACGGAGAAGGAAAATAAGAAGTCTCAGTCTTCAGCCGGGCCGCCCTGGCTGTTGAACCCGCCGTTGGCCGGTCACTGGTGCTCAACTAGGAAGCCATGGACAAGGTTCACCCTACGCTTGCCGCTGACTTCAAAGAATGGGGGAGGACGGCGGCCTGGCCTGCATCTCGCGCCTCTGTCGACAGGACAGCCGCCGAGGTTCCATTCTTCATTGATGCCCTGTATGCTGGCTTGGTTCCTTCTTTCTCTGCCTTCTTCAACGCCGTGCTCTCCCACTATTAGATCCATATGTTGCACCTGGATCCCCAATCAGTGTCCCTTCTTGCCATCTTCACTTTCGTCTGCGAGGCCATGGTGGGCATTCCCCCTTCTGTGGCCCTAGTGCGCCATTTCTTCTCGCTGCACCTAACTAGACCTCGGCAGTGCTCGGGATGCTTGAGCTTCCTGGCCGTGGCTGCGATGGCTGGCTCAGGGATTGATTTTGAGCTTCCATCATCCACACGCGAGTTTCGGGCACAGTGGGTGTATGTGGACGTCGGTGTGCTCAGCCCCTTGCTCTCGCCCCCCTCAGCACCCACCATTCCTAGCTCCGGCTAGGGCCACGAGAAGCTCGCTGACCCCCGCCTTGCCTTCGTCTGGCTCTGGTTGAAGAGGCTAAAAGATGTCGACGTGACTGTGCCCATGGTGATGAATGAGTTCCTCCGACGCCGCGTCGCCACACTCCAGCGCCATTCTCGGCCGATGTAGGCCCCATCCATCGGCTAGGATCGCATGAGGCTTCAGGAGTCGGGGCTTCCGCTTGAGGCGCGAAGAACGGTACTCGAGGTCCTGATGGGCGACCCCTTGCCAGCCGATATGCCACAGGAGGGCTGTCTTCTGTACTCCTGCTCGAACAGGGTGGAGTTCGCGGGGCAGATGCCCCCTTCGATGAATGGGGGCTGCGTCCAGTTGGCCTTGAAGGGCCCCACGAGAACCTTGTCTCCATGGTCCCCCTCCTTGCTGATAGCGCCGGACTTGCCCCAAGAGTGGACCTAGGGGGAGAGCACCGCTGGAGGCTGGAGGCGCGGTTGCTGAGGCATCAACGCCGCTCGAGGCTCCCAAGGTGCGATCCTCGGGTGCCCGTGACTCTTGCCTGGGGGTGATAGCTGAGGGGGTGATGCAAGCCGCTGCTCCTAAGGCTGAAGCTTCCGAGGTCTCAGCAGGCCATCATGAGGCGGTGCCCAAGGTCTCTCCTCAGCCCAGCACTCCCAAGGTCATCTCCTCAGGAGCCTCACCAACCGTTCCCCGCGCAGGTTGCCGCGTCCAATGCTTCAGCCGGCTCCATCTGGACTTTGATGCGCTCCGCAAGAGGAAATGGTCCCCAACCTGTAGCAGTGATGCCTTCCGGCCGTTGAAGCAGAGGAAGTATGTCGTCATAGACAAGTGATTTCTCGAGTGCTGCTTCCCCTCCTGACAGTGGCTCCTCAGGGTCCCTTCTGCTAAGGCGGCAATGTCTCCCGGGAAGCAACCTTCTCCTGCCTCGAATTCCCCACTGGCCTCGAGCGCCCCAAGCCAGCATGCCACACCCGGTGCGGGGTCGGCCGGAGAGGCAAACATGCTGGACTGGCGCCTGGAGCCCGCGCCTTTGCCGTCTCTCCTTCGCGGCCTCGCTTGGGGTGCGGCAAGTCTGCCTAGGGCTCCTCCTCTGATGGTGAACGGTGGCTAGATGACCTCGATCCTGGTGCCTTCATCGAGCAACGGGCGTCAACCCATCAGGGCCCCTGCCAAAGCCCGGGCGACGTCCCAGGAAGCGCGAGCCCCCAGCCACCCGCCGAAAGGGGGTGTGCCGCTTCAGAACCCGTCGGCTACCCCCGCTGTGGGGGACGGACCCGGTTGCGTGCTTAAGTTTGCGCACGAGCCGAGTGTTGTCCGCCACGTTCTCTTCTAGGAGGCAATGGGCGTGATGAGCCGGCTCGGCAGAGAACTTGCGGACGTCGATGCTCGCCTTGAAGCCGAATGCCTCCGGCTAGTGAAGGAGTGGCATCGCCTGAAGGTGGCTATCAACCTCGGGCGCGTCCAGCGTCAGCATGCCGATGCGAAGGCCGAGGCATCCCTGGCAACCTCGTGAGAGGCCAGCAACCGGGCCTTGGAGGAGGCTAGGGAGGCAGACAATCGCCGCGCGCCCGCCGAGGAGTGCAGGAGGGAGCTCCAGGCCTTGAACGCCTCCCTAGAGCGGCGGGTGGAGGCGCGTAGAGTTGCCCTAGCGTAGATGAAGGGCGCTCTATCACAGCCCTAGAGCTTGCTTGTAACTAGTGGCATTGCAGTCATGCATCATGTCTGAATTTCTTTAAATTTGAATTGGGGAATTGGAGAGCCTCAAAAGTCATTTAAAAAAAATGATGATCAACATTAAAAATTGCTTCAAATGTGTCCAAGAAAATGTTCCTCTTAGTCTCTGAAAATATTGCAAAGAGGTAAAACTCAAATCAATATTTTGGTATCTCAGAGTTAATTATTTTGGGCCTTTGAATTAAATAAATAACTATTTGCATTGGATATATATTTCTTAATTAATTAATATATGTCCAATAATTCTGATCTTTGATGAAGGGCTTTGGAATAATCCTACTAGTCCCTACCATAATTATCAGAAGCAATAAAAATGATTTTGTGTCTAAAACTAAATCAAAACAAACTACAGAAAATAGAAAACAGAATTAAATAGAAATAAGAGAGAGAGAGAGAGAAACCCTACCTGGCGCCTACCTGGTGGCCCAGTAGAACCGGCCCAGCCCACCACCGCCACCTCCCCGTGTCGTCTTCCTCCCTGCCAGGAGGACGGGCACGCGCCTGGCGCGCGCGGCCACGCGCCCCGGCCACCTCCTCCCTGCCTGCTTGCCTCCGCTACTCCCTGGAGACGCCACGCGGCCCCCTCGACCCTCTCTCACTCTCCCGTGTCTCTCCCTCCGTCCCTATCCCCCTCTGCTCCCTCTCCCTCCCGCGACCGAATGGAGCCCATCGCCGCCGACCAGCGCTCGCGCGGCCGCAGCCGTCCCGAAGCCTCTCCGACACACCCTCGAGCTCCGCCGGTCCTCCCTCGTCCTCCTCGTCGTCTCATGCGACCAGAAGAGCCCCGGAACGCCGCCCCCGACGTTTTCCCCCTCGCCGGCCGCCGAGGATCTTCACCGTCGATTCGCCACCATCGACGCTTCCCCGGCCCCATCGTCTGCACCGGCCAACTCCCCGTGAGCTCCTCTTCCTTCTCCCCCTAGTCACGTTGCTCGAGCTGCCCCCAAACCCCGTTGGCCATCACAGCCGAGAGCTCGGCTCCGCCGGCCATGGCGCCGCCGTGGCCAGGGCCACCGCAGCCCGCGCCTAAGCACGTCACCGTGCTCGGTGAACCCCCAGGAGCACGTAGCACCTGTCAGTTTACTCCCTAGTGCCCCGTAGCGTCGACCCCGTCCACATTCGAACTCCGGCCACCGCCGCGAGCTCCGTTCCGGCGAGCTCGGGCCGTCTCAGCCTCTTTCGCTCACACAGGAAGACGCGGCGCTCTTCCAGCTATCCGTAGAGCCCCTCCTCCGTCCGTTTGGTCGCCGGAGCAAGAAATCCGAAGGCCTCCGCCGCCTCGGCCTCGCCGGTGACTCAACGCCGGCGGGATTGACTCGTTTGACCAGGGGTTTGACCTCCCCTGGGTCATTAACATGTGGGCCCGAGGCCCTGCTAATTTAGTTTAGATACTAATTGAATTTTAGCTAACCCACTGACTCGCTGACTGTGGGCCCCTGCGCTTAATTAGGATTAGTATATTTTTCTGTTTAGTTTAGTCTAATTGCAGTGGCCCCACGCGTCAGTTTTGACCGTGGTGACGTGGCCATTGACTGGGCCCACACGTCAATGGCACTAACCAGCCCCAGTCACTGACCAGTGGACCCCACTCGTCAGGTTTGACCTGGGGCGCTCAGTTGACTCTGCTGACGTCACAGTGACATGGTGCTGACGCCATAAATCATTTCTGGATTTATTATTATTCAGGAAATTTCAGAAAATAGCTAAAACTTCAATAAATCATAGAAATTCAACCGTAACTCCAAATTAAATAATTTATATATGAAAAATTATCTGAAATATTCAAGGAATCCATCTGTACCATTTTCATGCATGTTAGAACAACTTATAGCTGCTGTTTAGCACAAATCAATTAAATGGCATTTGAATAATCACATATGGAGTTTGAATTTGAATCTTGTATTCAAACCAACTTCATTTAATCTGTTGCTAGTTGCATTAGCTCAAAACACATTCATATTGCCATGTCATTATCATGCATCATATTGTTGCATCGCATTGATTGTGTTCTTCCTTGTTTGCCGGTAATTGTCCCCTCTCGATAGACGTGTACCGGCGATGTGATCGTTGACACTGATGAAGACTCAATGTTATCTTCAGAAGTGCCAGGCAAGCAAAACCCCCTTGTTCATTCCGATAAAATCCCACTCTCTCGCCCCTGCTCTCTTTTACTGCATTAGGACAACAACGACATATTTGTTACTTGCTGCGGTAGCTGAACCCCTTTATCCTTTGCATGACCTGTCATTGCCACAGTAAATAGATGAAACCCACTAGCATGAGTAGGAGTTGTTTGAGCCCTGTTGTGCCTACTCATCCATGCTTGTTTGTCATGCCTGCTACTGCTTAGAGTTGAGTCAGGTCTGATTCATCGGGGATGAATCAGAGGTGTGTGAACATGTCCTACTGTGTGTGAGCTAAGTGTGTGAATACGATTTGGTAAAGGTAGCGGTGAGAGGCCATGTAGGAGTACATGGTGGGTTGTCTCATTGCAGCCGTCCTCAGGAACTGAGTTCTGTGTTTGTGATCCATGATTCAGCTACTACCACGCATTGGGCCCGAAACCAATGGACCCTCTCGGCTTCTTGATCACCCTTGTCCTCTGTCCAGGAGTTGCAAGTAGTTTCTGGTGTTTGTAGTATGCTAGAGGCCGTGCGCAGCGCTGATCGTAGGGGTGGGCTGTGATGCGGTAGGCACGTGGTCGGGTATACCGGGCGCCCGTTTGGTGTCACGGAACCCTGTTCACATCGTTTGGGGCTGTGAGCGAAACTCCGGCCGGATCTCCTCATGGATGGAACCCGAATAGGCGATAAACCTGGACTAGAGACTTGAGTGTTTAGGCAGGCCGTGGCCGACACCCACGTTGGGCTTCCGCTTGAAGGTTGCCGAGTACATGTCGTGTAAACGGCGGTAAGTGGTGAGAGCGTGTGTGAAGAAGTACACCCCTGCAGGGTTAACATCATCTATTCGAATAGCCGTGTCCGCGGAAAAGGACTTCTGGGTTGCTTATATCAGTTCATAGACAAGTGAAAGTGGATACTCTAAAATACGCAAGATAAGCGTGAGTGCTATGGATGGCGTTCTCGTAGGGAGACGGGAGCGGATCCATAGTGGTGTATTGATATGGTGAATATGTGGACTCGTGTGCGCCACCTCAAAAGAGTTACTTGCAGTCGTAGTGTAGGATAGCCACCGAGTCAAAGCTGGCTTGCTGCAGTTAAACCCCACCATCCCTTTGTTGATAATGATGCATATGTAGTTAGTTCTGATGTAAGTCTTGCTGGGTACATTTGTACTCACGTTTGCCTATTTTATGTTTTTGCAGAGAGACTTCGGTCTCACTAGTAGTTCCACGTGCACTTCGACGTTTAGCTTGTTACCTCAGCTACGATCTTGTGCCCCGGCAGGATCTGGTAGATAGTCAGGCTTCTCAGCCTTTTTCAGTTATAGATGTCTGTACTCAGACATGATAGCTTCCGCTTGTGCTTTGATTTGTATGCTCTGATTGTTGGGTCATGAGACCCATGTTTGTAATATCTCGCTCCTCGGAGCCTATTGAATAAATTACTTGAGTCGTAGAGTCATGTTGTGATGCCATGCTGTATTTGCACATATCGAGCATATTGTGTGTATGTTATTGAAATGCTTGGTATGTGTGGGATTTGACCATCTAGTTGTTTATCTTTAGTAGCCTCTCTTACGGGGAAATGTCTCCTAGTGTTTCCACCGAGCCATGGTAGCTTGCTACTGCTCTGGAACACTTAGGCTGGCCGGCATGTGTCCTTCTTCGTTCCTGTGTCTGTCCCTTCGGGGAAATGTCACGCAATGAATACCGGAGTCCGGTTAGCCCGCTACAGCCCGGTTCACCGGAGTCCTGCTAGCCCAGTGATACAGCCTGGATTCACTCGCTGATGACCGACATGTTCGATGTTGGGTCATGGATGCCTGTCCCTGTAAGTTTGTGCCACTTTGGGTTTACGACTAGCCATGTCAGCCCGGGCTCCTTATCATATGGATGCTAGCGGCACTGTCATATACATGTGCCGAAAGGCGCAAACGGTCCCGGGCAAAGGTAAGGCGACACCCATGGGAATACCGTGCGTGAGGCCGCAAAGTGATATGAGGTGTTACATGCTAGATTGATGTGGCTTTGAGTCGGGGTCCTGACAGCGTTGGTATCAGAGCTTGACTGCCTGTAGGATTACCAAGCCAAACTGGTCGAAGTTGAGTCTAGAAATTATTTAGTTATATAAGGGAATTGATTGTGGGATGGAAGGTAAGGCTCTTTTTACTCCTTATACCTCATGGCCTTCTGATCTGAGTCATCATCTTCTCTTCTACGGGGATTAAGAACTAGGCTATCTCTTCTTTCTATCAGGATCACGTGTTACTAATCTGTAGACTTATAGATTGTGGGACTTAAGCCTCGTTTCAGTTCCTATTACTTCCATATGTTAATTGTTGTTCTCGAACCTTTGATATTGTGCTTCTGAGTGGTTGTGCCACCATTTTTGTGAATGTCTCAAATCTTTTCTGAGCATTTACAGCCATTATGCTGTCCGAGTCATCCTAGGTTTCTAAATAGTCTGATGCATTTGCAAAATCCTTTCCCTCTGGTTTCGACGTTCCTTTATGCCAGCTCAATCACACTAATTGTTGAGTTGAGGTATTCTATTGTCTTGACATTTATGATGGAGTTATTATTATGACCCTAGGTGTCTCAGGGGATCATCTAGTAGTCTAGCCATGTTTTGTGTCCCAGTGTGATGATTCTGGCTTTTATTCTCGAAAGCATCCCGTGATGCCACTTAGTAGTAGGTATTCTATTCCTGGGTTTTGAACCCGAGATTCACCCTACTTGCTTCATGTTGATAGTTTTGCTCGTTCCTTTAGGATATTAGTAACTTTGCGATAGTCCTCGAAGTTCGTGGTATTTCCTTCTTCCAAATACTATGAACCCCTTTATGGCAGATATTATTGGATCGAAAGATGACAACAAGAGTGCTCCCGATGAGTTCTGCATGCTATATTGTGACTCTGCCAGCTCAACCTTTCTGCATGGGTTATCCGGAAGAATTATGATTGAACTTGGTTCGACATGCTAATCCATGCACCCACAACTCAGAATTATGATTGAGCTCTTTGCCGTCTACCTCTGATGGCAAAGGTGTCACGTGGTAGCAACCTATGGAACCTGGGAGCACTGGGTCTGACCCATTTGGTCACTTTGCCATCAGCTGGCAAACGACAAAGGCGAGTGGTTCTTGCAGACAGCAAAGAAAAAGAGCGGTGACAGCAAAGACCGGGGAGGAGTGACGTTAACCACGGGTCTACTAACGTCATGAAGCAGACGACAAAGGGGAGGGCACGTTTGCCGTCAGCTTACAGACGACAAAGTCTCCCATTAGCCACCTAACATTGATTCGTATACTAAAAGGTATTCGTCGTTAGCTTGGTCATGCTGGTTTCTATAGGAGGTTTATTAAAGACTTCTCTAAAATTTCTAGGCCTCTTACAATTCTTTTACAAAACGATGTTCCATTTTTCTTTTATGATGATTGTGTTGAAGCCTTTTAAACACTTAGGAAAGCCTTAACATCCGCACCTATAGTTCAACCACCTGATTGGAACTTGCCTTTTGAAATTATGTGTGATGCTAGCGATTATGCTGTTGGTAAGAACTTAAATGTTATCCATTATGCGAGCAAAACTCTAGACAGTGCCCAAAGAAATTATGCTACTACTGAAAATAATTTTTAGCAGTTGTGTTTGCTTGTGATAAATTCAGATCTTACATTGTTGATTCCAAAGTAATTGTTCACACTGATTATGCTGCTGTAAAATATCTTATGGAAAAGAAATATGTTAAACATACACTCATTAGGTGGGTTCTCTTGCTACAATAATTTGATTTGCATATCACTGATAGGAAAGGAGCTGAGAACCCCGCAGCTGATAACTTGTCTAGGTTAGTAAATATTCCTGATGACCCACTACCTATTGATGATAGCTTTTCTGATGAATAACTAGCTATAATAAATTATTCTCATCATACTCCTTGGTATGCTGACTATGCTAATTATATTGTTGCTAAATTTATACCACCTAGTTACGCATACCAACAAAAGAAAAAAAATCTTCTATGATTTAAGACTTTACTTTTGGATGGCCCGCATCTTTATAAAGCAGGAGTAGATGGTATTATTAGACGTTGTATACCTAAGCATGAACAGGAACAAATCCTTTGGAGATGTCACTCTAAAGCTTATCGAGGACATCATGCAGGAGATATAACTGCTCACAAGGTATTGCAATCTAGGTTTTACTGGCCTACCTTTACAAGGATGCCCGTAAGTTTGTTTAATCTTGTGATGAATGTCAAAGAATAGGTAATATTTGTAAATGCCTATGAATTACCTATGAATTATTCACTTGTTGTTGAACCATCTGATGCCTGGGATTTGATTACATGGGACCTTTTCCTTCCTCTAATGGGTTTACACATATTTTGGTTGGTGTTGATTATGTTACTAAGTGGGTAGAAGCTATTCTAATTAGTCATGCTGATCGTAACACTACCATTAAAATGCTTAAAGAAGTTATTTTCCCAAGGTTTAGAGTCCCTAGATATTTAATGATTGATGGTGGTTCACACTTTATTCATGGTTTGTTTCCATAAAATGTTTGCTAAATATGATGTTAACCATAGAATTTCTTCACCCTATCATCCTCAATCTAGTGGTCAAGTTGAACTTAGCAATAGATAATACAACTAATTTTACAAAAAACTGTCAATAGGCCCCAAAGAATTGGTCTAAGAAATTAGATGATGCACTTTGGGCCTACAGAACAGGTTATACAAATCCTATCGGTATGTCTCCTTATTAAATGGTTTATGGTAAAGATTTTCATTTGCCTCTTGAGTTAGAACATAAAGCATATTGCGAAATTAAAGAACTTAATTATGATTTCAAACTTGCTGGTGAAAATAGGTTATTTGATATTAACTCACTAGATGAATGGAGAACCCAAGCTTATGAAAATGCCAAACTATTCAGAGAAAAAGTTAAATGGTGGCACGACAAAAGAATCCAAAAGGGGGAATTCAAACTTGGTGAATATGTTCTTTTGTACAACTCTCATTTTACTTTTTTTGTAGTAAAACTTCTTTCCAAATGGGAAGGACCTTATATTATCGAAGAGGTTTATCATTCTGGAGCCATTAAGATCAATAATGCCAAAGGCACTAATCCAAAGATGGTCAATGGGCAAAGAATTGAGCAATATATTAATGTTGATACCAATATTATCATCACCATGACAATGGAGGAACACATAAAACAAACATTCCAAAACACTCCAGAACCCAGAAAAATAGGAGGTACGTGATATGGTAAGTAAACGGACTCCCAAAAATCCACAAATGTATTTTCTGTCAGTTTGGAATATTAGAAAAAATAAGAAAATAAGAAACAACCAGGAAGGCAATCGAGGTGGCCACGATACACCAGGGCGCGCCCTGGTGGGTTGTGGTCCCCTCGGGCACCTTCCCGACTCTGTTTTCCTTCCATATGCTTGTTTACCAAGATAAAAAACTTTATATATATACATATATATATAGGACAACACTATTCTAATCCCAGTATTAGAATAGTTATTTGGATCACAGTAGCCCCTATAAGGGCCCGACGGAACCCAGGCCGAACTTCCCGAAGTGCTATCCTGCCCCGATAGGAACCCACCTGGTCTCAATCCCGATTCAGCCGCCCCAGCCTCCCTCATCGCCGCTCCTCCCCTCGATCACTGGCCTCCCCCATGATTCACCGCCGAACTCCACCGGATCCAACGCCTCCCCTCCATCTCCAGCTCCTGGCTGACTGGATCCAGCACCTCCTCTCCGTCTCCACCTCCTGGCCGACCGGATCCAGCTCCACCCCCTTTGTCGCCACGTCCTATCCGACCGCCACCACGGGAAAGCGAGCACCGGCGTTCAGAGCCCACGTTGCCTGGAGGCGGCGAAGCCGCCGGACTTTCTGCCACTAACAGCCATGGACTTCCGAAAGCCTCCTCCTTGGTCCATCCTCACAACCCGATGGCTTAGCAGTGCTCATGACGGTGAATGACGCGGCCATGGAAGCATCTGGGCGGCACCTTCAAATCTACCAATGGTAGATGAGCTTCCTCCCTCTTCTTTCCTTCTTCTTCATTCTTGCCTTGCCTGACCTTCTTGCTTCGTGCGGATGAAAATCACACCCTCTACAAGACATGGATTGCCATGGAATTCCTCTTCTAGCTCCCCGGCGAATTGCCCTCAAGGTGGCCTATCTACTGCTGGAAAAAGGTTGGCCAAACTTCTAGCCAGGGTATGGTTGAACACCCTTCTGTTTGTTATTTTCTTACAGCCATGTGAAGTTCAGGTGGCGTGTGAGCATCAGTCCAGGCTACAAAAAGCATTTTAAAATCTGCCTGCATTCACATGTGAAGTTCAGGTGATGTGTGAGCATCAGTCCAGGCTACAAAAAGCATTTTAAAATCTACCTACATTCACATGTAAAAAACAATGTGAAGTTCAACTAGTATGTCTGCTAGAGTTCAGGTTGGTATGTATCTGGTTGTGTGCAAAAAATAAAAGGAAAATAAAACATACAACTGATCTCATGAAGTTGAGGTTGGTATGCACCAGTGGTTAAACCATTCAAACTCACTAAGGTTGGGTTTTTTAACTATAGACAATATTTCCCCTTTGCAAATAAGAAGTTCAGTATCTGGAGAGTGCTCAGTCCAGGTACATAAGAAATCATAAAAAGTGTAGAATAAAGAAATGAGAGGTTCATTCTGTGAAGAGTGCTCAGTTCAGGTACACAAGTATGGGCAGATGCTCACCTCAGTTCAGAGTGTGATACCTGTCCTAGGGAAATAATATGTAGGTGAACACCACTTTTATATGTTAAGTTTAGGCTATCAATAATTCTCAGTTCAGTTACAAAGGTATAGTCAGATGTGACATTTGAACTAATAAACATTTTTTCTTTTATGGCAGCAAGACGAGAGATGCATGAAGAAGCTTAGAAGTTGCTAGCAGCAAGTACACAATCCTAAGCCTGTACGCGTTGCCCCACCCCCTCAATGGGTCACACCTCAAATGCACCAACAACATTACCAACATGCTCCACGCCAAAATTGGATGACACCCGAAACACATGGAAACTACAAAAGACACTGGGTCACAACCCTATCGGCACAACTTTGCGCCTCCACCTAATTGGGTGACGCCGGAAATCCCAGACGAATTCTTTGTATCCACCAGCAGACTGCCAAGCATGCCGATGGAGGAGGGGGTTAGCTCAAGTCCTGTGAGGGAGTCCTGGATTAGGGGGTCTCCGGACAACCGCACTATATCCTTTGGCCGGACTGTTGGACTATGAAGATACAAGATTGAAGACTTCGTCTCGTGTCCGGATGGGACTTTACTTGGCGTGGAAGGCGAGCTAGGCAATACGGATATGTATATCTCGTCCCTTGTAACCAACCTTGCGTAACCCTAACCCGATCCGTTGTCTATATAAACCGGAGGGTTTTAGTCTGTAGGACAACATACAATCATACCATAGGCTAGCTTCTAGGGTTTAGCCTCTCTGATCTCGTGGTAGAACAACTCTTGTAATACTCATATCATCAAGAACAATCAAGCAGGACGTAGTGTATTACCTCCATCAAGAGGGCCCGAACCTGGGTAAACATCGTGTCCCCTGCCTCCTGTTACCATCCGCCTTAGACGCACAGTTCGGGACCCCCTACTCGACATCCGCTGGTTTTGACACCGACATTGGTGCTTTCATTGAGAGTTCCACTGTGTCGTCATCATAAGGAAGATGGCTCGCCTCGTTGTCAAGGACAGCATCACCTCTGGGGGAGCCCTGGCTGTAGGCCAAACTCTCCGACTAGGCGGCTTCATCATGACCGCCCGCTCGGCTGCTGCGCCGATGATGACCTCTCGGGCCATCGAAAATACCCTCCACATCGGCTCAAAATTTTCCGAGCAGATGGATCTAATGGAGCTCTCCTCTTTGAACGAGCTCTTGGATCGCATTGCCGCTCTGGGAGTCACTATAGACTACGATCGGATCGGGCTTAAACCCGACCAAAGGGAGATTAACTCTTTGCCAGTCACCCATCAGATAGCGGTGGTGGAGGAGCAATGCGGCAATTCTCCCTCTATCCTGAGGACGAACTATGTCCGGATTCCCGAGCTCTCCGAACAGGATACTCGCTCACGTGAGGATGCCGCCCTAACCCTAAATCCAGAATTAGGCCACATACCGAACCCGCAGGGCAACATCCCGGAGCCCGAACTTCCAAGATTAGAAACTCCCCTGCCCCGGGATCACGGATTGGGTCAAGGTCTGGTCTTAAATCCACCCACCCACCAAGATACAAACTATCTTTCTCACATTAGGCAAGCGCCCCAAGAGACAGTACATCCCTATTGGGCCAGATTCCTCCTTGTAATGAACAAGGTCAAGGACTGTCGCGAGGAAGATGCAATTTCATTCTTTTACAACAATTGCACGGACAAGGGAGTCCTCAACGCCATAAGTCGACGTGACGTAGCACACTTCGCTGACTTGCCGGCCATAGTACGGAAATACTGTGTGATGGAAAGTGCCTCGAAAACCCATGTTCAATTTTGGGATAATCTGGCTCTGACAAAAACCCCAGTCCGAACTAAAAGGGCACACTCTCATAAGTCGCCCAACTCAATTACAAAGAAGCAAAAGCCCACTACATGGCGTGGAACCGTATTGGAGGGATGGCTCAACGGGCCCTGCAAAATCAATAGTACAGCGGATACCATATCAACACACAGCCTTAGAGCATGTTGGGTACTCCGGCAGGTGGCCAAAAGTGGTGAGGATCTCCTCACCCAAAATACCTTAGAGCACCTTCCCACGGATAACAACGCAGTATTAACGGTCTTCGAGACCTTCGCCTCAAATAATAGGCGTAAGCGAGCACTCTGCGGCCTTACCGAAGTCTGCCGCGTGGCAGCAATAAATCCATGGAGCGACACGGCTATCACCTTCAATGCCAGTGACGAACCTAAATTTCTAACAGCCCGAGCACCAGCTACTTTAGTCCTCAGTCCAATTTTGGATGGCTTTCAGCTCACTAAGGTGCTCATGGATGGCGGCAGCGGATTAAACCTCATTTATGAGGAAACTCTCCAAAAAATGGACATAGACAGCAATCGTATTGAGCAAAGTAGTACAACCTTCTGAGGAATCATCCCTAGTCGGGAGGTACGGTCCGAAGAAATTACATTCCAAGTGGCCTCGTTTAGTAGCGGATACCATGGCCTTCTAGGGCAGGAGGAATTTACGATTTTTCAAGCCATACCCCATTACGGGTACATGAAACTCAAAATGCCCGGACCCAAGGGAATTATCACTCTAGCTAGTGATCCGAACATAGCACTCCGCGCCGAGAACAAAATAGCGCCGCACTAGCCCTCGAGGCATTATCCGAAGCCCTTGTGGCGGAGGAGTTAACCGCGCTGCGCTCCACGGTGGACAGGGACGACGTAATACTAGACAAAAGATCCAAGTCCACCTCCTTTAAACCAGCGGACGAAATAGTTAAATTCCAAGTCCATCCAACGGACCCTACAAAAACAACATCCATTGGGGCATAGTTAGACCCCGCTGTAGACGCTGCACTACGGGAGTTTTTGTGAGTGAATTGGGATATATTCACCTGGCATCGTTCAGACATGCCAGGAATCCCACGCAGATTGGCCAAGCATAGCCTTAATATTCTAAAAGGATTCAAGTCTGTCAAGCAGACTCTTCGGTGTTTCTCTGAACCTAAGCGACAAGCCATGGGAGAGGAGCTGGCCAAGCTACTGGAAGCCGGATTCATTAAAGAAATAAAACATCCGGATTGGCTAGCAAACCTGGTGATGGTACCAAAGAAGGACAAATCCTGGCGCCTATGTGTCCACTTCAAAGACCTTAATAAGGCTTGCCCAAAGGATCGCTTCCCACTCCCTCGCATCGATCAAATCATCGACGTTACCGCAAGACACGAATCATTGTGCTTCCTTGATGCATACTCCAGTTACCTCCAGATCCAGATGGTGTAGTCTGATCAAGCCGCAACGGCATATATAACACCATACAGCCCCTTCTGCTTCAACACAATGCCCTTCGGGCTCAAAAATGCAGGCGCAACATATCAGCGCATGATCCAGACATGTCTGGAAAAGCAGATCGGTAAGACTGTGGAGGCATATGTAGACGATGTGGTCATTAAAACCAGACACGTCGACTCTTTAATAGACGACTTGAGGCTCATATTCACTAATCTCCTAACATACGACATTAAGCTCAATCCGGAAAAATGCGTTTTCGGCGTTCCCACCGGAAAGCTCCTGGGCTTCATCGTCTCCAGTAGAGGAATTGAAGCAAATCCGGCTAAAATCCGAGCTCTGTCATAGTTGGCTATCCCAACTGACCTCAAGAAAATACAGAAATTAACTTGATGTGTTGCGGCTTTAAGCCGCTTTATCTCCCGATTAGGAGAAAAGGCACTTCCCCTTTATCGCCTTCTTCGGTGCATTGAACACTTCGAGTGGACGGACGCAGCCACGGCCGGACTGGAAGAAATAAAAGCCATCCTGGTCGCCAACCCAATCCTGGCCGCGCCAACAGTTGGCGAACCAATGCTATTATATATAGTGGCAACTCACCAAGTTGTAAGCGCAGTGCTGGTCGTCGAACGAGAGATGGACGGACATAAATTCCCACTTCGAAAGCCGGTATACTATGTATCCATCGTCCTCACTCCATGCAAATCATGATACCCACATTACCAAAAGATAGCATACACAGTATTTATGGCATCCCGGAAATTACGACACTGCTTTCAAGAGTGTTCGATTACGGTGGCCTCCAAAGTACCACTCAATTACATAATAAACAACCGCGAGGCCATGGGCCGGACTACCAAATCGGCCATCGAGCTCCTCCCGTTTGACATAACATATAAGCCACAACGAGCCATTAAGTCACAAGTACTGGCCGATTTCGTAGCCGAATGGACAGAAGCCGAACTCCCTAAAGAGTACGACGCATACTACAATTGGATCATGCACTTCGACGGCTCTAAAATGCTGGCTGGTCTAGGGGCTGGCGTCGTCCTGACGTCCCCCACCAGAGACACGGTGCAGTACGTGCTCCAAATACTATATACGGACTCCAATAACACAGCTGAATACGAGGCCCTATTACATGGCCTCCGGATGGTAGTCTCCATGGGCATCCAACGCCTAGAGGTGCGTGGGGACTTGGACCTCGCAATATCCTAAATAAATGGAGACTTCGATGCCAAGGATCTGAAAATGGCGGCATATCGCAACGCCGTCCTCAAAATGTCAGCCCGGTTCGAGGGGCTGGAATTCCATCATGTGGCTCGGGAAAAATAACCATGCGGCAGACATCCTAGCCCGTATCGGCGCTAAACGCGACCCTATCCCAACGAATATCTTCCTGGAAAGACTGTTTAAACCATCCGTGGTATGGGAAGGGGACACCAGCAAAAATAGTCCGGACCCGGCCACAACCCCAGATACTGAGTACTCTGACAAAATCGGAGGCTCTGCCACCAAAATAACACCTTCACCCCAGGTGAAAATGGCCATCATCGCCCCGTGGACAGAACCATTCCTGGCCTACCTAACTAGACAGGAATTACCCGAGGACCAAAATGAGGCTCGCTGCATAGTGCGGCGATCTAAAGCCTAGAAGGTCCATGAGGGAGAGCTTTATAAGAAAAACACAACCGAAGTCCTTCAAAGGTGCATCTCCAAAGAGGAAGGGCGGATGCTTTGGGCACAAATCCATGCCGGACTCCGTGGCCAACACGCAGCAGCCCGGGCCCTTGTAAGCAAGGCCTTCCGTACAGATTTTTATTGGCCGACAGCCCAGGCAGATGCATAGCATTTGGTACAACACTGTATCAGTTGCCAGCTTTTTACAAAACAAAGCCACATGCCACCTACCGCCCTCCAAACAATCCCCATTACTTGGCCCTTTGCGGTCTGGGGGCTAGATATGGTCGGACCCCTCAAAGGGGGAACCCATAAGAGAAAATACTTACTGGTCATGGTGGACAAATTCACCAAATGGATAGAAGCCAAACCTGTCAAAACGGCTGAATCCGGACCAGTGATAGACTTCATATCCGGGGTTGTACACCGTTATGGCGTCCCCCACAACATCATCACTGACAACGGCACGAACTTTACAACCGACGAGGTGAAACTTTGGTGCAGCAACATGGGCATCAAGCTCGATTATGCTTCTGTCTATCATCCGCAATCTAACAGTCAAGTCGAACGAGCGAATGGTCTTATCATGAGTGGCATTAAACCCAGATTAGTCCGGTCCTTAAAGGAATCAGACACCCATTGGGTAGAGGAGCTCAACTCCGTACTATGGGGGCGGCAGACCACGCCGAATTGCACTACCAGATACACATCGTTTTTTATGGTGTACAGTGCTGAGGCGGTGCTGCCTTGTGACATAATTCATGACACACCTCGAGTGCGCATGTACGAAGAAAGAGAGGCCGAGCTCGATCGCCAGGATAGTTTGGATGCCCTGGAGGAGGAGCGCGACATGGAAAAAGCCCGTTCCGCATTCTATCAGCAACAGGCTCGAAGGTATCAAAGCAGAGAAGTGCGGGCCAAAACCTATAACATTGGTGAACTAGTTCTACGCTTGACGGAGAAGAAAAGGAACAAACTCAAGCCCAAATGGGAAGGTCCCTTCATTATGGACCAGGTTCTGACCGGTGGAGCGTACCGTCTGCGGGATGCATCGAATAATCGACTCGAGCCAAACCCATGGAACGCAGCCAGACTCCGAAGATTCTACGCCTAGCGCCAGACTCTATGTTTGTCTCCTTACCTCCATGAATTTTTTGCACATCTGTTTTTTCTCTCTTTCTTTCTCTCTTTTCTCTTCAAAAGCCCTAAAGGGCTAAACCTGTGTCTTGGTTACACAATCTTGACGCACTTACCGCGCTCAATATTCTTGGGGGCTTCCTATACAGGAGCTTAATCTAATTATCTTTCCGGGCTTTATGCCCCACACATGTGTTATTCTTCCACATGTAACTTTTTTCGCCATTACGTGCATCGATATGACTTAAGTTATGGCCAAGCTGGGTTGCCTGGCTCTTGTGTTTATGCCCTACGCTCCCGTTAATTCGGCTAGAGCATAAGGGGAGAACCTCTGCGATTGTTACTGCCGGGTCAGCCGGATGTGCACCTCAGACTGGGTGAAGCCGAAAGCTAGCGTTCTTAAGGTAATATTCGGTTGATGAATAAAAGATGGCTTTCATTTAAATTACTACACGCCCCCAGATGTTTTAGCCTGCGTCTCGCAGTTCAGACATGCACATTAGGGCATGCGTACCAAGGGAAAGGAACCCTTAAAGGAACTATTCTCCCTGGAAGATGTTGCTTACTATCCTTGTAATATAACATAGCTAGTTGGATACTTGTCTATTCAAGCACTTATGACCCCTACGCCTGGTTTCCATGCATACCCCGGTTTTTATATAACCGAGTGGGTATTCGGATACACTCCGGACTATCGGGTCCAGAGGTCGAAGCGAAAAGGTCCGCCATGACAAATGATTTACAATCCGGCTAGGGACATTACATATGTCACTTGAAGTACACAGTCACTAAGACTGATTAAATTCTTCTTCTATACCATCCAACAGGCTGTCTAGCCTACAATCCTGTTGGGAATACTTTGCGGCAAATTCTACTTGATCATACACTAAACTGACAGGGATATCTTTCCCATCGGGCCCCACATGTCTGACCTCGGCCATGTGGTTTGGGTCAACCTTGGTATATCGTGTCTTCACCATAGCCCAGGCTTCCCGTGCACCTTGTCGGCAGGCTGATATCTTCCATAATCGGAAGCGCCGCCGCGCTCCCTTGAGCTTCTCTATAAGCTCCCCCATGCCTCCTAGCGGGGACGCGGACGGCCACAAGGCTTGGGCAATACTCTGCATCACCTGCCGAACTTGTTCGTGCAGTTGTGAGAGCTCTGGCAGAAGATCACCCGAGGACCCGGGCATCTCCTCCGCGGGACGACCCGTCAGCATACCTGCAGACATAACGCTGTTAGCAGGCTTCTTCGCCGAACTCCATTAAAAAGTTCATTCAAGCACTTACTAAAA
Organism: Triticum dicoccoides; assembly: GCF_002162155.2. Classification (NCBI taxonomy): domain Eukaryota; kingdom Viridiplantae; phylum Streptophyta; class Magnoliopsida; order Poales; family Poaceae; genus Triticum; species Triticum dicoccoides. The sequence continues at coordinate 261,856,269 of NC_041384.1, forward strand.
ATGCCACGCTGAAGCCGTTTATTCTCCTTCACGGAGTCCGCAAGCTGGGCTCGGACATCCTTCAGTTCCACGCCCAGCCGGATATTGGCATCTTGGAGATCATTTTTCTCCTGCCTGACTCGCGTCAGCACGCGCTCGCCAGCATTTCGCTGTCGATCATCACGTGCCGTATCCGCCTGCACGGCCTCCGAATTCACTACGGGGCCACCTGCAACATCTATTGTTAGGTGTGGATACATGCCGCATAGTACCTAGTACTGGTATTCTTTGCAATAGGCAAAAGAGTTACCAAGGGGACCCTTTTTGGACTCCTTCAATGTGGCAACGGTAGCTTCCAGCTGGGCCTTGCACTCGTCCATCTCTCGAGACAGTTGGGAATTCTTCTTCGTAAGAACCTGCACAAATAATGATCCTTAAATCAGTTGCGTCAACTGTTTCAAGTCTCAGGGGCTACTAATACATATAATCGTCATATTCGCTTACCCGTACATCCCTTACATGCTGGTCCGTGGCTTGGGCTAGACCATTTTGAGCAGCATGGAGGTATGCGTCTCCAGAATTGAAGGCATCAAATGCCTCTGGTGAGAAGCAAGCATCACGGAATATAGCCCGGCGACGCCAATGATTCATGGCGCTCTCCACTTCTAAATTTGTATCGTACAGTCTATCCGCATCCTTTGTAGGAGGAGCATCTGGCGTCCGCCCCATGTCGGCTTCCGCCTCTATGTCCAGCCCTGGAGCCCGACTAGTGGAAGCGTGATCGGCAGTCTCTCCGGACATATTCCGGCGAGCATTTTTTCTATTAAAGAAACATGGACGTAATTACATTTTGAGAAAGGCGACAACCACGGAGCGGGGTTTTGTGTCATACCTCTGCGCCGGCGTCTCCGCCCTGACCACCTTCCTCTTTGGCCTACCCGGCCTCGGTGCCTCTTATTGGCGAGTTGCTGCGGGTTCGGCACGGCGTCCCGAATGCCTTCCCTATAAAACACCATATGTGTATGGTAGGTGAAGTGTCTAAAAGGGGATCCTAGTTTTCGGAGTTGGGATTTTGGTTTTTCTTACGTGCGACGCGGGGAGCAGTCCGGGATAGTCGGCCGCAATGGCCAGCATGGCGTCATCACAGCTCAATTGATAGAACTGCATGTCTATCATCTCCATGAATATGTCCGGGTCTTCTTCGAGTCCGGGAACGAGGGCCCGGTCAGGGTCCTCTGGTTGTGGAGATGGGTTGTTGACCTCTCTTACAGATTTTTGTAGTTCCTGCCGTAAAATGGCAAGGTGAGTACCTACGACGAAGAATGCTGGAAGAATGGGAGTAAGGAGATATAACTCACCCAGCTTGGAGGGTTGTACATGGAGAATCCATCCCGTGGCTTGATACGGATGAACTCCTCTTCCTCTCCCTTGAACAACTCAGACATAATTTTTGCTAAAGCAGCAGCGGAGTCTGGTCCCTTACGCCCGCAACGGGTGGCATCATGTTCCCCGTTAAAACTCCACAGGGGTGGCTGCGCTCCCCGCATTATGCATATTGACATAACCTCGATTACTATCAATCTTGATTGAGCCAGCGCTTTAATCCAGTTCATCAGGTAAAGGACTTCTCCGTTGTCTTCCTCCTGGGGGCTCCGTGGGTGCCAGCTTCGGCGTTTCTTTAGAGGAGCATCGTTGAACTCAGGAAGACCCCGCCGAACAGGGTCCGGAAGGGGGACGTGCTCCATATAAAACCATTCCGAAGGCTAGTATTCGGACGTCTTCTTCGGAGTACCGGACAGGTATCCGGTTTCAGCGATGCACCATATTTTGGCTCCGCCCACTTGATAAAGTGACCCCTTCTGTGTGCGGGGGACGAGGCAAAATAACCTTTTCCACAGCTCAAAATGAGCCTCGCAGCCCAGGAATAACTCGCAAAGGGCAACGTAGCCGCCGATGTGTAATATGGAAGCAGGGGTGAAATTATGCAGTTGGAGGCCATAAAACTCCAGGAGCCCGCGGAGGAATGGATGAATTGGCAATCTGAATCCCCTTAGTAAGTAAGGAACAAGGCACACCCGCTCTCCCGTAGAGGGGCTGGGGAAGCTCTCCTCTTGCTCCCCACCATTATAGGTGATGAGCCCGGCTTGGACGGGAACCATATAGGCTGGAGGGAGAAATCCCTCAGTCTATAGTTCTACTAATCGACCGTGTGGGACAAAACACCTCTCTCAATCGTCGGGCTTAGGGATACGAGGGCGAGAGGAGGAGCTGCGGTAGTCGGCCATGTTGGAGTGGATTTTTCTGAAGCGCACTCTGATGGATTCTCGCTGTGGCAGGATGGTACGGATTGGATCTAAGAATCCCCATCCCTTTAATAGACAATTTATTTATCTGGCTAGGGGGGCGAATGTAAAAATGCCCTGGCTCCTCGTATTCATTCCACGCGTGGAAGATAGCCCTTATTGAGCACAGAAGCCAAGAAGTCCAACATTTATGGGGCTGGACACTACTTAACAAACATTCAAAATTTGGAGAAGAACCTGCCTTGCAATGCCGAAGACAATACTGCATGCTGGACTTGACGTCATTGAAGCCTGGTTTGGGGGCTACTGAGGAAGTCCTGGATTATGGGGTCTCTGGACTACCGGATTATATCCTTTGGCCGGACTGTTGGACTATGAAGACACAAGATTGAAGACTTCGTCTCGTGTCCAGATGGGACTTTACTTGGCGTGGAAGGTGAGCTAGGCAATATGGATATGTATATCTCGTCCCTTGTAACCAACCTTGTGTAACCCTAACCCGATCCATTGTCTATATAAACTGGAGGGTTTTAGTCTGTAGGACAACATACAATCATACCATAGGCTAGCTTCTAGGGTTTAGCCTCTTTGATCTCGTGGTAGATCAACTCTTGTAATACTCATATCATCAAGAACAATCAAGCAGGACGTAGTGTATTACCTCCATCAAGAGGGCCCGAACCTGGGTAAACATCGTGTCCCATGCCTCCTGTTACCATCCGCCTTAGACGACAGTTCGGGACCCCCTACCCGAGATCCACCGGTTTTGACACCGACATCCTGCGTGTAACTCTAGAGATTATCCTGGTGTGCCTCGTCAATGACAAAGGGGAGCAACTAAACCAGATCCCAGGAAAAATCCAACCGGAACACACACACGGAGGAGAGTGCTCTACACACTACCACTGTTGGATGCTACTACTGCTACAACTCAGAATTATACAGGACATAATGTAGATGGATTGCTTCATAAAACAAGAGAGCAAACCAAAACCAGGATCACAATACCTACACAACCACCTCAAGAAAAAAGGATGCAAACAAGAGAAAGGCCATCTTCAGCCCTCCTTCTTCCTCGTGATCCACTCCTGCATCCTGCTATGATAACTCCGCCGTACCCCATCCTAGAGGGCCAGCAGCAGACTCCGGTAGACTTGCGATCATACACGCACGTAAGTGAAACAAAAATTTAGGTATTTAGATATGCATCTTGTATTATCTACAAATATTCTCCTCCCTCCGGGATAACAAGTTCATAAACCGCATTTCAACGTGCCGTTTCGATTATTCTTTTTTCTTTTTCTGCAGATGCCAGATCTCCCGGATTAGCTAATACCAAGACTAAAGATGCGATTCCAAAATGTAGAAAAAGCAATGGAATTTCATAGCAGATACGCTGGTCTTAGAATCAGGAAGATGGGAGGGAACGACAATCACAAGTATTTTGTTTGTGTGTTCCAAGGGGAACACACAACTTATCTTTCCGAGGCTGACAGGAAGTGAAACAAAACATCACAGAGGACAGGATGCAATGCAAGAGTGAGGGTGAAGGTGCAGGAGGATAACACATGTGTGGTAGTGGACATTGAGTACAATCATAATCACCACCTCATGCAGACTGATGACATGCTGGTATTCTTGCACTCACACAAGAATTATGATCCCACTATTCTGGAGTACATAAAGCTTCTGCAGTACCATGATGTCAAGCATATAATAATCATGTCCATGCTATCCGAAAATGAAGATGGAAGCTACTTCCTAAGCATGACCGGACGAGACCTACTACACCAGTAAGTATTAAAAAATTCACATACTGCAAATGTACATAGCATCCGAAGTCACCACCCTTTGCTAGCAAAAATAACAAATGCATGTTTACATATAATTTGCTGGAAAGCCATGAAGGCAAAGAAAGATGATTTGGATGATGTATTGAAACTTGTATCTTTCTTCAAAGACATGAAGGCAATCAATGATGAGTTTTCCTATGACATACAAGTAGACAGCGACAAGTCAATCAAAAACATATTCTGGTCTCATTCAAGCTGTAGAGGAGCATATGAAGGCTTTGGCAATTATGTAACTTTCGACACAACTTACAAGACCAACAGATTTCATATGCCTCTAGGAGTGTTTGTCAGAACAAACCATCATTTGGAGTCAACGATATTTGTTGTTGCTCTGATTAGAGACGAAGATGCAAAGTCATTAAAGTGGTTGTTCGATACATTTGTATGACACATGAACAACAAACACCCAACTTGCATTCTAACAGGTAATTCCAAAAAAAAACTCTACAAGTTTCATCATATTTTCAGTCTATGGGTCTGTATTGGGTACACTGGTTTTATCTAAAAAACATGCAGTTCAACCACTATTAGCACAGAAGTCCAACAAAAAAACAGTATAAGAGGCAAAATTATATGTCACATGTTTAGAAAAATATAGTTCTTATTGTGAAGTTCAAATAGAGGATTCATATAAGTTCAAGGATAGTATTGTAAAAAAATTATGAAACATTTTTAGGAAAAATATAGTTATGTATGTGAAGTTCAAGCACTGGTACCTTGGAAGTTCAACAACATTGATGTAAGAAAAAATTGGGTTACATTATTAGTTAGTCCTACTACTACCTGTGAAGTTCAAGTACTTGAACAACATAAGTTCAACCTTTGAAGTTCAAGTACTTGTGCAACATAAGTACACCATCAGTGAAAAGAAGCAAGTTTCATTTTTTTAATTCATGTAGACCAGTGCCTGTTGATGGCGAAAGCTATACCGCAATCATTCCCAAACACGGTCCACAAGCTATGCCGTTGGCACATCCTGAAAAAGTTCATGGAATACCTCGTGTTGCTGTACAAAAAGTATAAAACATTCAAAGAGGAGTTCACAACAATCTTAAAATGGTCGCTAATGCCAATGAAGTTTGAAGCTGCTTCGGCTCAAGTCGTGCAAAAGTACAACCTGCAGAACGAACAGATGATGATGAAGCTGTGGAATGATAGGAAAATGTGGATATCAGCATATTACAAGAACATTTTCTAAGCTAGAATGACTTCTACACAACGAAGTAAGAGCATGAATCACGTGCTCAAGGGAGGGTTTGTCATTCACAGCTTGTGGTCAGACAAGTCAGCAAGGATTACCAAAGTCCATTGATGGAGGCATACATTGAGGAAGTGAGAAGATTGGAGGAGCACTTTGACGGATTGCAAACAGAGCACGTACCTCGTGCGGAAAATAGCATAGATGATCATCTGTCATAGTGTGCTGCGCAAAAGCTTCCTATGGAAGCAGATACTTTTGTTCTCCATCTTACTCAGCCTTCCGTATCCCTAGCAACAATGGCCAGGAAAAGGAGGAAAATGGACTCTGTAAGCCTCTCCCGATAGAGCCTCCCGGGGCTCCTGGCAGGGGGCCTACCAGAAACAACTCCTCATCACTTGCCAGACCACACTGTCCAGCCTGGCCAATGGTCCCTGCGAACGAGGAACGTCCCCCGCAGATGATGAGGTGCCGCTAGTCCTTGTTGCCGAGCCTCTGGCTCCAACTTGGGCAAGGCACATAGTCCATTTCCTCCAAACTGGAGAACTTCCTGATGATCAAGAGAAAGTTGAAAGAGTAGCCCGGAGGGCCAGTATGTATCAGTTTGTCAATGACACTCTCTACAGAAGGAGGCCCAACGGTGTGAAGTTGAAGTGCATCTACCGAGAAGAATGAAAGGAACTGCTAGCTGAAATATACAAAGGCATGTGCGGCTCCCACATTGGATAAAGGGAATTAGTTTGGAAAGCATTCCAACAAGGATTCTATTGGCCCACAGCCCTCCAAGATGTAGTCAAGCTAGTCGGTCTGGGGGCTCGATATCCTCGTCCCTTTCCCCTGAGCTATCGGCGGCTTTGAATTCTTGTTCATTGCTATCGACAAGTTTACAAAGTCGCTTCAAGTAGTTGTCATGATAAAGGTGACTTCTTAGTCAGCTATCAAGTTCTTGAAAGAATTGGTGTGCCGTTTTGGTGTCCCGTCAAGGATCATTACCAACAACGGCAGCCAGTTCATGAGCTGCGCCTTCATGCAATGTGTTAATGCCCTCAGAAGCAAGATCTCATTTGCCTCTATTGCACATCCCTGAAGCAATGGACAAGCTGGGAGGGTGAATGTTGAACTTCTACGAGGACTCAAGACAAGAACCTTTGATACACTGCAGAAGCATGGCAGGCGGTGGATTGATGAGCTGCCGGTAGTTCTCTGGTCCCCCAGAACGACCCCAAATCGAGCTACCAGGCAGAGTCCCTTCTTCGTCGTTTACGGAGCAGAAGCAGTTATCCCCACATAACTCATTTACGGGTCACCTTGAGTGCTTGCCTATGATGAAGTAGTGCAAGTTCAGTACCGGCGTGACGACACTGTGCTATTCGAGGAGAACCGTCTCTGGGCTGCTATGTGTGCTGCACGGTATCAACAAGCCCTACATCGCTATCACACCCGCAGGGTTCATGCCTGGTGTTTTGAGGAGGGCGACCTTGTCCTTAGGCGCGTTTAGAACGCCAAGGGTACAAACAATTTGCCACTGAAGTGGGAAGGCCCTTACGGGGTAGTTCGAGACACCAAACCTGGCGCAATCCATCTACAGACCGGAGATGGCATTAAATTGCAAAACTCATGGAATATTGAGCATCGCCGCAAGTTCTACCCGGAAGACGCGGCTGTTGGGCCCTGCCCGGCAGCCTCCCTTTTGTGCAGGCCTTGACTCAGCTGCATGTAACCCCTCGTACAAAGCCAGGCGCAGACCTTGAGAAATAGAGAACTGAATGAAGCGGTGGGGGCCCCCGACAAGTTGCATGCAGGCATAAGCATATCATCAGCATTGCATGGTCATACCTTGTGCATTGCATAAGCATCTCATGAGCACTGCATTTGCATATAGATAAGATCACATCTTGCATCATTTCCATGTGCATAACATTGCAGGTTCCTGCTATGAGCTTGGCCTCTACAGGAAGCTGGAAAGATGAACTAGCGTTGTGGTCTTCGGCAAGCCAAACAGATAAGTTTTATCTCTTGTCCATACGTGTTCTATAATCAAATACTTGTGCATTAGAAAACCTCGCCGCTTTTATGAAACTTAGGTGCTCCCATCCCTTGACACGAACGGTGCTTCGGTCAGGATGTTGCTGTGGCCTTTGATGAAAAGAGGTTGGCGGGGGGCTGGTCCCTCATCACAATTTTCACCCAGTAGGCTTAGACCCCAGCAGCAAAATAGAGGGTACCGACAGGATATCACGCTGTGGGAAAACTAGTGTATCTAAAATAAAGAGGCATTTCACCTCAGCATGGACATCTACGTGCATGAGTCCCCGACAAGGATCATCTTTTTCATTAATACGCTGATCAAACAAGTACAAATCTTACATCGCACAAACATGGGTACAAGAGGTTACATTATTTGAACTAAAATTTAGCAAGTGCCTACAGATTGAAGACTGAGGAAAGATAAGTGCCCCGTAATCTCCTCTTTTCCTTTTTCCTCCAGCACGTATTGTGGTGGGAAGAGGAGGGGAAGAAGAGGACACCCAAGCAAGAGCCCATCCCGGTCCCGCCGCGACCTGACGGGCGCGGCTTGACAAGATCGGGAGTGGCGAGGCTGCGAAGGAGGGGCATGGAGAGGAGAGTGGTGGTGACCTGGTCACCACCTCCAGGACCAGGAAAAAGCCCCAGCTTGAGCACCGATGGAGTCATCCACCAAAGCTCAGCCAGAAGATAACTTGAGGAGGGAGGAAGGCACCAAGGGAACATCCCTCCCCATCTATCACCCAAAGAGACCGGTAATATGGTGCCAGGGAGGGAGGGGGACACCAGAAAGATGGGGCGGCAGGTCGCCGGTCGGAGGCGAAGTAATCCACGCCTGTCGTGGTGGGTGCGTGGCAGATGTCGAGGGATGGCAGAAGAGAGGACGAGTCTTGAGGGCACTGGTGGGCTCCAGAGGTGAGGTCGGCTTGAGCGAGCGCTGGACACAAGACATACCCAGGTTCGGGGCTCCCCGGAGAGATAACACCCGTAGTCCTGCGGAGCGTGCTTTATATGCAATAGTACAAGGATGCTCCTAGAGCTGTATGGAGGAAGAAGGAAGGCATGCCAAGGCTTAGGCTTCTCCTTCTCCTGGTGTGTGTGTGTGTGTGTGTGTGTGTGTAGTCTTGTGGCTCTCGTGCTAGAGTGCGTCTCTGATCGCCCATTGCATGAGGGCTCCTGGGTGGTTTTATAGGTCAACCCCCAGGGGTACAATGGTAATGTTATAAGGCCGTGGGGCCGGGTTGTCATCATCCAAGAAGCTGGCGCTTGGACCTGCCGGGTATCAGGCCTCGCCGGGTTCTTCGCGCGTGGGACCCGCCAGGTGTAGGGACAGTTTTTGCCGTCTTGTCGATCGTCAGGGAGTGGCCGGGTAGAGTCTGCTACAATGGCACTCCGTTAGGTCGCCGCCTGCTGGCGTCAGTAGTGTGTACTGTAGCCATGCCAGCCGTGGTCAGCGGGTAGTTGGGGCACTGTAGCCACACCCCGGCTGACCAAACGCATGGGAGGGGCACTGGTGCCTTGCTCATCTCTGATTGAATACTCATCCCATCGTACGACTGGGACGGGACGGGAGCTGACCCGTGGCCGAGTTGCGGAACACACGAAGGGGGAGCTGGCTTGTTGAGAAGTCTTGGTGCGCCGGGTTCGGCTGCCTAGCGCCGACCGTCGGGGTCGTGTCGAGCATTTTGGCCGGGTCGAGGGTCATTGGCCAGGTAGAGTGACTTGGCCAAGCGCAAGCCAGCTTGAGGGGCGTTGCTGGCCCCGTTGTTTTTGAAAAGGATCCGAGTTCTGTTGCATGCCTGGGGTTCATCATCCCGACAGTAGTCCCCGAAGCTGTGAAGGTCCACCGTCTTTTAGTGGGAGAGCCTTCGCAGTTTCCCTCCCTGAGGAGGCGAATTTTGAGGCAATCTTTTGGGCTTCACGCGGCGCCACGTGGCTCCTGGGAGCCGGAGGGGCTTGACAGGCCATGCGCGCGACAGGATGGCGCGAAGCGCTAGGGGCCGCCGCTCCGTTCCCTCGGCCCACGCGGACGGATTTACTGTGGCGTCCGTGAGTCGGTTGCTATTCTTGATGCAGTTATTGTGCACGTACGTGCGCAGTTATTGCAGGAAGTCAGAGGGGCGAGCGCAAACAATCCCACTTCCCCACGTTCGAACTATGGGTTATAAATTTGGGGGAGGGGGCTGTGGAAATGATTCTCTCTCGTGCCCCATGCCTCTTCATACTTCCTCTGCTTTTTGCGACCGCCGCGTGCTGTGATGCCCATAGCTTCGAGCAGAGCTTCATCGTCGTTCTTCTTCCTTTCTTTTCTTCGTCTTCGTCAATGGCTCTTCCGCCGGGCTTGTGGATGGGCTCGACTGTCACCATGGACGACATCGCCTATCTCCACACGACCAAGCACTTGGCAGTGTTGATGGAGGTCGCGGCGCGTCTGCCACGGGGCGAGAGGGAGCAGAGGCCCGAGGGTACGGAGCGCGTGATCTTCTTCCCACACTTCAAGCGCGGGTCCGGCCTTCCTGCGAGTGCCTTCTTCTATGGCTTCCTGAAGTTCTTCGGGCTTCAGGCCCATCACCTTGGCATGGGCGCCATCGTGCAACTTTCGGGCTTCGTCACCCTCTGTGAGGGGTACCTAGGGGTCGAGCCTTCGATGGATCTCTGGGTACACTTCTTCTCCTTGAAGCAGCAGGGGCCAAGGGTCGGGGAGATGTCTGAGTGTGGGGCCACCGTCATCTCCAAGCAGTCGGAAGTTGACTACCCCAAGATGCCGCTAGAGGATTCTGCCAAGAGGTGGAAGAATTCTTTCTACTACGTCCGCAACCTCGGCGCAGACCGCATCAACCTGCCACCCTTCGTCGACGCGCCGCCGCGGGCAAAGCAAAACTGGGGATACTACCCTAAGTATCCATTGCAGGAGGTGTTGAGCCTGTGTGAGCGGGTGTCGGAGATGAAGGAGCGGGAGGCGCTCACCGGCACCGACCTCATCACCGCCTTCATCGGTCAGATGACCGGGCTCCAGGACCCCGACCGCATGTCGAACTTGCGGTTTGCGGCGAACCAGGTTGCGCGCCGGGTCAACAATCTATCTAATGCCGGGTTGCGGGACGACTGGGAGTTCGGCAAGCCTCCGTATAGCCAGGCGAACCCGGCACCCGTGGTGAGTCCTTGGTCTTCATATTTTGCTGCCGCTCATCTTGTTTGCCCCGACGCGACGCAGGAGGTGCTTCTGAATGCCATCTGGCATCCTTTCAACCGGGACGCTGATGCAGGTGGTGCGGGCCGGCTCGGAGGAGCCCGTGGCCCGTGGCGAGGAGGAGGAGGCGGCCGCCGATGCCGGCGCGAGACGCCTTGCGGGTAAGTTTTTTTTCTATGATCCTTGAGTCGCCAAGAGTGAAGTGGCGAGGCGTGTGCTGACGTGAATTGCTAATGTAGTGGCGCCGGTTGGAGGAGGTGGTGCGATAGGCGTCGGGTCATCCCGGGGACGTTGGCGGTGAATTGGCCGCATGGGAAGGACGACGTCACGCCCCGAGCCTCGGCCGTGAAGCATCCGGCGAACCCGGCTGCCGGCGCAAAGCCGCCCGGCAAGAGGAGGCGCGGAGCTCCACAGGTGAGGCCGGCGAGGCCCACCGTCCCATTTGTGCCTAGGAGAGTCTCCTTTTGTTAGTTTTGAACGGCCGAGCAGCTCTCCTTGGTTCTTGTCTGTTTACTTTTTTTTTGAGCCTCAGGTCGCCGATCTCACTAGCTCTGGCGGAGGCGGAAGCTGCATCCGCGGAGGGCACCACGTTCCGGAGGACCCGTACCAGTGCCAACGATGACGAGGAGGCGGTGGATCCGGACCTCGGCCTGACCCGGCTGACACAGAGGGCCTGGGCTGGCGGCACCAGAACAGGGCCAAGGCGGAGCTGGAGGCAGTGTCGACCTAGGCCTGGGTTAACGCTGCGGCGACGGTCGATCGTTGGAGGGAGGGTGCGGCCGGGGTGGCTGCGCCGACATGATGGACCTCGACCAGGAGGTCGTGGTGGTTGAGGACGGCACCCCACCGTGGACCGACGCGGTCGACCGGTTAGGGGCTACTGGAGGCGGCGGCGGCACCGTCTTGGAGGAGGTGCCGTGGGTGGTGCCAGAGGGGGCACCTCATGCGTCGTCGAGCGCGGCGCTGCTAGTGGTGATGCCGTAGGACACTCCGGCCGTCGAGCCGACGAGGGTGTCGGAGAGGGCGCTGGAGAAGGTGCCGGCCGCGGAAGAGGCGGTCAGCAGCGAGTACGCCTTCCTGCCTAGGCTAGGGGGCATCGGGTCACCGGGTTGCAGCCGACCCGGGGTGGGACCAGCGAGGTCTTCTTCGGGCCCCTGACCCAGGAGGAGGCGGCGATGGCCGCCGTGAGCCGTCCTCTACGGGGGAGGACGGACCCGATCCAGGCCTTCTCCCAGGCCTAGGTGGGACAGACGCGGGAGCTGGAGCGCGCCGTGTTCGTAAGTTCTCCTTTGCCTTTTGTTTTTCTTTTTTGTTGCTTCTTCTGGGTGGATGTGCGCCAACGCACTCAGTGGGTGTAGCCACCGAGACTCAGGCCAACTGCGTAGTAGTTGGGTCAAATCTTAAACTGATGTCTCATGCTGAACGTTGCTCTTCGCATCAACTGGACTCCTTCCGGGTTAGCGTCTTCAACCAGCTTCTGGAGAAGCACTAGTAGCTCAAGGAGCGGCTTGCCACCAAGGAGGAGGAGCTCCCCGTCATCGAAGGTATCTTTTTTCATGTGCTCCTTTTAGTGGGGGCGCGCTAGCACACCCACTGGGTGTAGCCGCCAAGATTCAGGCCAACTGCGTAGCAGTTGGGTCGAATCTTAAAATGCTACTTTGTTTCTGATTCTTTCTTCTAGAGCTGAGATGCTTTCTTGGAGGACCCGGCTGATCCGAGCCGGCTTCCATTATGACCGGCTTGTTGTAGAAATGGCCTGCTTGGGGCCGAGGTGGCAGAGGCGAGGGCGGAAGCGACGGGAGCCCGGCAGGCGCTCGATGAGGCTGACAGGCTGCAGGAGCGGCTGGCGTGCTAGAAAGGCCGCCTCGAGACCGAGGTGGAGCGCCTTAAGGTAGATGCGGCCAAGGTCGTGGAGGCACAGCGCGCGCTTGCCGAGGCCGATCAGCAGCGCGACAAGATGGCCGACGACAAGGGCCAGCTTCAGGCCGAGGTGGAGAGCCTGAAGGCGCTGGTGGCCGCGGCGGAGGAGACCCATCAGGGGGAAACTCGTCGCCGCAAGGAGGCCAAGAAGACGGCCGAGGATAACAACACTCAGCTGAAGGCGGAGGTTGCCAAGGTCGCTGACCGGGAGAAGACGCTCCAGGAGCACGACCACACCATCGCCCGGGAGAGGCGCGGTACATTGCTCGAAGCGCAGCACCTGGAAGAGTCCTTCTCAAGTAAGTGCTTTTCTTGGGTTCTGCCGGGCTGGGACACCGGCTTATTGTCCTTGGTGATTTTCTTCTGACTTGCTTTACTTCTTGACAGGGCCTTCCCAGAGACGCGCCAGCTGGCAGAGGAGGCCATTCGCTTTCAGGTAGACCTGCAGGGGGTTGTCGGCTCTGGGACCGACCCGCAGGTAGCTTAGACCTTCCCGAAGATTGTGACCGCCGCCTAGGCTTGCCTGCGAGTCTTGGGCGAGCAGATGCGACGGCTCTCTGGGGCTGGCACGGCGATGGCGGCGGCCCTTTAGCCGGGCTCCTTCGCACCGAACAGCTTCTTGCGGTTGGCACGGTGGTTGGAGTCGAAGCCGAACCTGCTCCATGAGTGGTGTGTTTCTATCGCTCGTGCTGGTGCTGAGATGGTGCTCAGGTTCGCCATGTCATGGCATCCGGATCTATTGCTGGACGCGCTGATGGGCCAGCGAGCCGGTGCGGAGGACCAGCTGCGGGCGGAGGACGGACGGATCGCGGCCCGAGCCAGCTATATTGCCGGGTTGACCATTCATGATGAGTTCCAGCCAGAGCGGACGGAAGACGGCGGAGTCATGCATGCTGACGACTACGGACTATTTCTGAACGACCCAGAGGGCAGCTCCGATGATACGGGCATCTATGGTGACGACGACTCCGGAGAGGAAGATGTCAGCACATCGGCAAACCCGGAGGCCCCCGAGGAGGAGCCCGCAGTTGCACGACTCGGCACTGGGGATGCCTGAGGCTGCACTGTTTTAACTTAGTAAAAAATTTGGTTCGGTAGCAGGTTCACCCACCCAGTGTGGGTGCTTGGGTGTAATGAACTCTGGCCTTGGGCCTGCTTGACTTTGTGATGTGTAAACTTCATGAATGTTTGCACCTTTTCTTTTCATATTTTGAGCCGTTTTCTTATGACTTT
>NC_041384.1:261870422-261938310 GCF_002162155.2 Triticum dicoccoides
CCTTGACCTACTATTTGTGGCGCGCTGGTGCTTTGGCCCTTTATGCTTCCCGGCTGATAGCCAAAGCCGGTTCTGTGGCATAGGGCGAAGTGGAGGGCCGCGGCAACCTCAATGCCTCGAGAGTTACTAAGGAAGACGGCGGGTAGTGACCATGTCGGCCATCCCCCGAGCCCCCGAGTCGATTGAGTCGAGCCGGCGGTGGGGTTGATTTGACAGAAACGTAATGCATAATGCGGAGACACAAAAGCGTGGTCGAAAAGGGCAGCCCCCGAGCGTCGTTCGAGGACTCCATAATTTCATATTGTTCACAAAAGGCAGCAATACATACGTGCACACAGCTAACTGTAAAACGGGCGGAGGAGTTCTGCATTCCACGGCCGGGTTGTTTATTCGCCGGCGGTGTCTCTCTTGTGCTTGTTTGACTTGCGGGCATCGATGAGGTAGGAGGCGTTGCAGTCGCACAAGGCCTTGCTGACGATGAAGGGGCCCTCCCATGGAGAGGACAACTTGTGTTCGCAACTTGTTGCTGGACGAGTCGGAGGACGAGGTCTCCCTCTTGGAATGCGAGGGCCTTGATATACTTGCTATGGTAGTGCCTTAGGCCTTTCTGGTAGATGGCCGACCGACTGAGTGCCAAGAGGCGTGTTTCTTCGAGTAGGTTGACGCTGTCTTCGCGGGCTTCTTTGGCTTCGGCTTCAGTGTACATCGCGACGCGCGGTGAGTCGAACTCGCCGTTGGTCGGGATGGCGGCTTTGGCCCCATAGATGAGGAACAACGGGGTGAACCCGATCGACTGGTTTGGCATAGTGTGGAGGCTCAAGAGGACGGCAGGTAACTCGTCAAGCCAGCTGCTGGGCGAGCGGACGAGTGGCTCGACAAGCCGCAGCTTGATGCCGGATAGGATGAGGACGTTGGCCCGCTCAACCTGGTCGTTGTTCTGCAGGTGTGTAACGGATGGCAGGTCGAGGCGGATGCCGGAGACGGACAATATTGCGCGAGCGCGCCCTTGGCGGAGTTGGTGTCGTTGTCCATGATGATGTTGTTTGGCATGCCGTAGCGTACAACGATGTCTTTGACGAACCGGACGGCCGTTTGTCCGTCTAGCTTCTTGATCGGCCTTGCTTCGATCCACTTGGTGAACGTGTCCACCGCCACCAGCAAATGCGTCATGCTGCCTTGAGCGGTCTTGAAGGGCCCCACCATGTCCAGTCCCCAGATCGTGAAAGGTGTCACATCCCTAGTTCTGACAATGCCTAGTGCATGCATTAGAGTGTTACATCATGTTTAAATTTCATTTAAACCTGAGATGGGGATTGACTAAGCCCTAGCACCAAATGAATTCAACTAGGGTCAAAATAAAACCTTTTTCATTGAACTCAAAATGTCCTCTAAAAATGTTCAACATTTCTGGTTTGAGGTGGAAGCATCTACCAAAAATGGTTTATATTTTTGCAGGACATATTTGGTCACTGAATTAAATCATATAGTATTTTCATTTGGGCATTTAAATGCTATTAAATATTTCAAATGCTCAAATAATCATAAACTAAAATGTTTACTGTTGGATATATTCTAAACAGTAGCCATGATTAGTTTCATGATTTTTGAAAGTGTCTGAGTATTTTTAATAAAGCCCTAAATTTACAGAATAATAGAAAACTGAGATAATTAGAAAAAGAGAGAGAGAGAGAAAGACCCGTACCTGGGCCACTTACCTGTAGCCGGCCCAGTTTCTGCGCGGCCCGTTACTGTGCAGCCCAGCTGCCAGTCATCTTCCTCCCCCTCGCCCCGAAGCAACTGCGTGCTGGACGCACGCGCGCCGACGCCGGCCACCTCCTGCTTCGCCGTGGCAGCCTCCCCGACTTCCTCGCGACGCCACGGAGACGTCCCCGACCCCCTCTCACTTCTCCCTCGCTCTCTGGACCCCCCTCCCCCTCGCTCCTCTGTTTCCCCTCCCGCGACCGAGCGGAGCTCGCCGTCATCGTCGCCGTACCCATGGCCACCGGCCACCCCTAGCCTCGCCGATGCACCCAGGAGCTCCGCCTCGACCCCCTCTTCCTCCCCACTGATCCACAGCCCTCCGGAAGCCCTGCATTGCCGCCATCGCCGTCGTCTTCTACCTCGGACCCGCCGGCCATCTTCGTCAAATTCGCCGGCTCCGGACCGTCCCCGACCTCGCCGAGCGTCCCCTCGTCATCGCCGTGAGTCACTGACCCTCTCCCCTAACTCAGCATGCTCCCCTCCGTGCCGTAGCGCCGTTCCCCACGAGCACCGAAGCCACCGTCCGCCATTGCTGCTGCACGCATAGCCCCCGTGCTCCCCTGGCCTCACTGAGCTGCTCTTAGTGCTCCCCATGTCTAGCAGGTGCTGCCCAGCCTCTCCATTTGCTCACTGATGCACCGTAGCGACGCGCCCGAGCACCACCGAACCCCATCGCCGCCAAAGCTCGTCGCCGGCATGAGTTCCGGCGACCCCACGACCTCCCACTTGGTCCTCTGGATGCGCGAGAGCAAGGGCCATCCCCTGGTGCCCTCAGCGCGCCAAACTGACGCCTCTAGCGCAAGTCCGGCGTGCCCCGCCGTGTCCTGTGGTCGCCGCCGGCTGGTCTCCGGTGACGCCGACGTGGCGCACTTACTTAGTCGCTAATGACCCTGCTAACAGCCCTATCTCTCACTGACATATGGGCCCCACGCCCTTAACTAACCACGGTTAACCCCTGTTTAGTTTAAGTTAACCAGAGTGGCCCCACGCGTCAGTTTTGACCGCGCTGACGTGGCCGTTGACTGGGCCCACATGTCAGCGACACAAACCAGTCTGAGACACTGACGTGTGGACCCCACTGGCCAGGTTTGACCTGGACCAGCCACGTTGACCTGCTGACGTCACTAATACGTCATGCTGACGTAGTATTTGTTTCTGGAATTAAAATAAATCAAAAATGATTTATAAATTTCAGATAATAACCCTAAACTTCAATAAATCATAGAAAATTAACCGTAACTCCAAATTAAATAATTTATATATGAAAAATTATCAGAAAAATTCAAGGAATCCATCTGTACCATTTTCATGCATGTTAGAACAACTTATAGCTGCTGTTTAGCACAAATCAATTAAATGGCATTTGAATAATCACATATGGAGTTTGAATTTGAATCTTGTATTCAAACCAACTTCATTTAATCTGTTGCTAGTTGCATTAGCCCAAAACACATTCATTTTGCCATGTCATGATCATGCATCATATTGTGCATTGCATTGATTGTGTTCCCTTCTGTGTTGCCGGTATTTGTCCCCTCTCGATAGACGTGATACCGATGATGTGATCGTTGACACTGATGAAGACTCAATGTTATCTTCAGAAGTGCCAGGCAAGCAAAACCCCCTTGTTCATTCCGATACAATCCCACTCTCTCGCTCCTGCTCTCTTTTACTGCATTAGGACAACACCGATTCAACTGTTACATGCTGCGGTAGTTGAACCCCTTTATCCTCTGCATGACCTGTCATTGCCACAGTAAATAGATGAAACCCACTAGCATGAGTAGGAGTTGTTTGAGCCCTGTTGTGCCTACTCATTCATGTTTGTTTGTCATGCCTGCTACTGCTTAGAGTTGAGTCAGGTCTGATTCATCGGGGATGAATTAGAGGTGTGTGAACATGTCCTACTGTGTGTGAGCTAAGTGTGTGAACACGATTTGGTAAAGGTAGCGGTGAGAGGCCATGTAGGAATACATGGTGGGTTGTCTCATTGAAGCCGTCCTCAGGAACTGAGTTCTGTGTTTGTGATCCATGATTCAGCTACTACCATACATTGGGCCCTGAAATATGACCCCGCTCGACTTCTTATTCACCCTTGTCCTCTGTCCAGGAGTTGCAAGTAGTTTCTGGTGTTTGTAGTATGCTGGAGGCCGTGGACAGCGCTGACCGTAGGGGTGGGCTGTGATGCGGTAGGCACGTGGCCGGGTATACCGGGCACCCGTTTGGTGTCACGGAACCCTGTTCACATCGTTTGGGGCTGTGAGCGAAACTCCGGCCGGATCTCCTCATGGATGGAACCCGAATAGGCAATAAACCTGGACTAGAGACTTAGGTGTTTAGGTAGGTCGTGGTCTACACCCACGTCGGCTTTCGCTTGAAGTCTGCCGAGCACATGTCGTGTGCAGACGCTAAGTGGTGGAAACATGTATGAAGAAGTACACCCCTGCAGGGTTAACATCATCTATTCGAATAGCCGTGTCCGCGGTAAAGGACTTCTGGGTTGCTTATATCAGTTCATAGACAAGTGAAAGTGGATACTCTAAAATACGCAAGATAAGCGTGAGTGCTATGGATGGCATTCTCGTAGGGAGACGGGAGTGGATCCATAGTGGTGTATTGATATGGTGAATATGTGGACTCGTGTGCGCCACCTCAAAGAGTCGCTTGCAGTCGTAGTTTAGGATAGCCACCGAGTCAAAGCTGGCTTGCTGCAGTTAAACCCCACCATCCCCTTTGTTGATAATGATGCATATGTAGATAGTTCTGATGTAAGTCTTGCTGGGTACATTTGTACTCACGTTTGCCTATTTTATGTTTTTGCAGAGAGACTTCGGTCTCACTAGTAGTTTTGCGTGGACTTCGATGTTTAGCTTGTTACCTCAGCTACAATCTTGTGCCCTCGGCAGGACTTGATAGATAGTCAGGCTTCTCAGCCTTTTTCATTTATAGATGTCTGTACTCAGACATGATAGCTTCCGCTTGTGCTTTGACTTGTATGCTCTGATTGTTGGGTCATGAGACCCATGTTTGTAATATCTCGCTCCTCGGAGCCTAATGAATAAATACTTGAGTCATAGAGTCATGTTGTGATGCCATGTTGTATTTGCACATATCAAGCATATTGTGTGTATGTTATTGAAATGCTTGGTATGTGTGGGATCTGGCTATCTAGTTGTTTATCCTTAGTAGCCTCTCTTACCGGGAAATGTCTCCTAGTGTTTCCACTGAGCCATGGTAGCTTGCTACTGCTCCGGAACACTTAGGCTGGCCGGCATGTGTCCTTCTTCGTTCCTGTGTCTGTCCCTTCGGGGAAATGTCACGCGATGAATACCGGAGTCCTGTTAGCCCGCTACAGCCCGGTTCACCGGAGTCCTGCTAGCCCAGTGCTACAGCCTGGATTCACTCGCTGATGACCGACACGTTCGATGCTGGGTCATGGATGCCTGTCCCTGTAAGTCTGTGCCACTTTGGGTTTACGACTAGCCATGTCAGCCCGGGCTCCTTATCATATGGATGCTAGCGACACTGTCATATACGTGTGCCAAAAGGCGCAAACGGTCCCGGGCAAAGGTAAGGCGACACCCGTGGAATACCGTGCGTGAGGCCGCAAAGTGATACGAGGTGTTACATGCTAGATCGATGTGGCATTGAGTCGGGGTCCTGACAAAAGGCCAGGCGATCGGGATGGTCCGGAGTGCTGAGGCTGGCTGGTGGTTGTGCTTGCAGAAGCGCTAGCATCCCTCGCATTTGAGGATGAGTGACTCGGCGTCTTGGAGGGTCGTGGGCCAGTAGAAACCATGGAGAAAATCCATGGCCACCAGGGACTGTGAGGCAGCATGGTGCCCGCACTCGCCCTAGTGTATGTCGAGGAGGTTCTCAATGCCTTGGTCCTGCTCGACGCAGCGCTGGAACACGCCGGTGAAGTTGCGCTTGATGAGCTCGTTGTTGATGATGTTGTAGGCAGACGCCCGGCGTTGCACTTGCCGGGCCTCGATCTCTTCCATGGGGAGAACCCCATTCTCCACAAACTCTAATATGGGTATGGCCCATGAGGGAGCCATTACTACGGCGAATATGGCCACCATGGCAGGTTCCGGGGCGGTAGCCCATGAGCCAGGGTCGGCAGCCCCCGGGTTAGGGACGCCGGCAACTGGGTCGGAGGTGACGGCTGCCGGGTTGACGGTTGCAACCCCTAGGCCCGGTTTGACAGTCCCCGGGCCGGGTTGAGGCATGGCTGGGTTGTCCGGGACATAGATGGACTCGTAGTCCGGAGATGGCTTGACAGAAGGCTTATGCAGGTGCTCGAGAGATTCGTCGGACGGGATGGATTGTCGCGATGAGGCGATATTGGCGAGTGTGTCGGCGACCTCTTTTTCCATGTGCGGGACGCGGAGGAACTCGCAGCCCACGAAGAATCTGGATAGCTTTTGGACGAGGAAGCAGTAGCTTGCCATGTTGGGGTCGTGGGCGTCGCACTCGCCGGACCACTACTGCACCACCAAATCTGAGTCACCGTAGCATAGGATGCGCCGGATGCCGAGTTCCTTGGCAAGTCATAGGCCATGCATGAGGGCTTCGTACTCACTGATGTTGTTGGAGGCGATGCAGTGGATGTGGAGCGCGTACCGTAGCCGTTCGCCCTTCGGGGAGGATAGCACGATGCTGGCTGCCAGGCCGAGACGCATCTTGGAGCCGTCGAAGTGCATGCGCCAGTGCGTTGAATCCAGCAGCGGTGGCAGGTACTGGGTCTCGGTCCAGTCGATGAGGAAGTCAGCCAGAGCTTGGGACTTGATCGTGGCACGACGCTCGTAGAGGATGTTGTGGCCGGCTAGCTCGAGCACCCACTTGGTGACCCGGCCAGAGGCGTCCCGGCACCCGATGATCTCGCCAAGGGGGGGCGTGCTGACCACGGTAACAACGTGCTCTTGGAAGTACACGCCGTAGCACATCTTCTGCTAGTGTGGGTAGTTCTGCTTGGAGGCGAAGAGCACCTCGCTCAGTTAGTACACTGGGCGCTGGATGGCTTGGATCTATCACTTCTCAGGTCACTCGACCACCATAACCGTGCTGACCAACCGCGAGGTTGCGGCTATGTAGAGTACCAGCGGCTCCTTCTCGACCGGCGCAGCCAAGACTGGTGCAATGGAGAACATGTGCTTGAGGTCCCTGAAAGCTTCGGCCGCCTGGTCATTCCACATGAACGGTGTCGTCTTCTTCATCAGCGGATACAGGGGTAGGGCTCTCTCGCCTAGCTGGCTGAGAAACTGGCTGACCGAGGCCAAGCACCGGTGAACTGTACATCACGCAACCAAGCTGGCTTGCGCATGCGTCCGATGGCCTTAATATTCTCTAGGTTTGCCTCAATGCCACGCTCCGAGACAAGGAAGCCGCCAGCCAGGACGCCAAAAACACACTTCTCCAGGTTGAGCTTGACCGTGTATTCACGCAGGTTGGTGAACGTTTCCTTCAGGTCGTCTAGGAGCATGAGGTGCTACTTGGTCTTCACCAGGATGTCGTCCATGTAGACCTAGATGTTATGGCCGAGTGGCGGCAGCAAGCATTTCTGCAGGCAGCGCTGGAAGGTGGCGCTGGAAGGTGATGTAGCAATACGCCCCAAAGGGCGTGATGAAGGACGTCTTCAGGGCATCGGCCGAGTCCGGCTTTATCTGGTGATAGCCAGAGTAAGCTTCCAGGAATGACAGGAGCTCACGGCCGGCAGTGGAGTCGATGACTTGGTCGATCCACGGGAGTGCGAATGGATCCTTGGGGAAGGCTTTGTTCAGGCTGGTGTAGTCGATACACATGCGCCAGGTCTTGTTCTTCTACAGGACGAGGATTGGGTTGGCCAGCCACTCGGGGTGAAACACTTCCATGATGAAGCCGGCCGCCAAAAGCTTGGCGACCTCTGCACCGATGGTCCTTCTCTTCTCTTTGGAGAAACATCGTAGGGGTTGGCGGACAGGCTTAGCATCCTTGCGGACGTGGAGTTTGTGCTCGGTGTACTTCATCGGGATACCCGGCATGTCCTTTGGGGTCCATGAAAAGACATCCCGATCCTCACGGAGGAATTCAACGAGCTCGCCTTCCTATTTTCTGTCGAGGCGGGTGCCTACGACAACGTACTTGCTGCAGATGGGATCTTCCGGGTTCAGCTTCACTTTCATGGTCTCCTTGGAGGGCATGAACGAGGCCTCGTTAGCCGGCTCCTCAGTTGGAACTACTACGGCCGACGTCTCTCGGCTATGACCAGCGACTCGGCTAGCTTGGCGCCGTCTCAAGCGCACTGCAGGGACCTGTGGTAGTCACTTGTGATGGTGATGAGGCCCTTCGGACCCGTCATCTTCATTTTCACGTAGGCGTAGTGGGGGGCAGCCATGAACTTAGCAAGCACGAGCCGGCCTAGCAGCGCAA
Organism: Triticum dicoccoides; assembly: GCF_002162155.2. Classification (NCBI taxonomy): domain Eukaryota; kingdom Viridiplantae; phylum Streptophyta; class Magnoliopsida; order Poales; family Poaceae; genus Triticum; species Triticum dicoccoides. The sequence goes on from NC_041384.1 coordinate 261,878,595, forward strand.
GGTACGCGCTGGATAGGTCCACCACCTCGAACCAGAGCAGTTCGCGTCAGAAGTGGTTGCTGTCGCCGAACAGGACGTCGAGCCGTACGTGTCCGATCGGAGAGCGGGAGAGGCTGGGAACGATGCTGTCGAAGATCGTCTGGGTCGGCTCAAGGTTCTTGGCCTCGAGGCCGAGCTTGGTCATGGTGTCGCGGTAGAGGATGTTAATGCTGCTGCCGCCGTTGATGAGGACGAGAGCGTAGCCACCCAGGTTCGGCATGACCGTCGGGTGGTCTTCCCGGGTCCAGGTGACCAGGCGGTCCGACTAGTGCATGTACTCCGTCTTGGCCGGGATGACGGTGTTGACTTCCTACTGGAGCAGGCGCTCGCTATGCTTGTCGTCGCCGAGGCAGGTGAAGACAACGTAGGTCATGTTCTGGGTCGGGTAGACGTCCTCACGCATCGCGCCGCCTTCCGGGGGCGGAGGAGGAGGCGGAGGCGGCTGCTCCGCTCTCGAAGCAAGGGCCGGAGGAGGCGGGATGTCGCCCCTCATGATGTGCTTGGTGATGGTGCACTATTGAAGCGTATGCGTGGACGGCCTCGCGCCACTGTGGTGCTTGCAGGGAGCGTCGAGCATCTCTCTAAACTCATGGCGGGTTGCCACCCCGGTTGTGGGCTCCTGCTAGGCGGTCGCGATGAGCCGATTGTCATAGTGCTGGGCTGGTTTGTCGTCCTTGTGCTTGTTGTTTCGCTGGTTGTGCTGCTGTCGGCCTCCTTCGTTGGTCGGCTTCGGAGGGGGGACCGTCTTTGCCTTGCAGGCTTCGTCCAGCACCACCTGGATCTTCATGGCGAAGTCGGCATTGCGTACTTGTCTGCTGTCACTATGAACGTGGCCACGGTGGCCCACTCGGAGCGCAAGAGCTTGTTCTTGAGCAGGATGACGTCTCGGCACCCGTTGACGAAGTACTGGATTGCTTGGACTTCGTGGATGCCCTCGCAGCTATTCTGGAGCTCGGTTCAGCGTGCAAGGTACTCGCGGCCAGTATTCGCCGGCCCCTGCATGCACATGGTGAGCTCGCTAGGATGTCCGGGTCGCCGGTAGGTCCCGGTGAAGTTGTGCATGAAGGCTTGCTCGAAATCGACCCACGTGTTGATGCTGTCCACCGGCAGGCTGTTCAACCACGTGTGGGATGACCCCTGGAGCATGGGCGGAGCGTAACGTACGGCGAGACGGTGGTTGCCGCCGGCGATGCTGATGGCGGTGGTGTAGTCGGTGAACCAGTCCTTCGGCTTCATGGTGTCGTTGTACTTGTGGGTGCCGCGGGGGAGCGTGAACCCTTTTGTAAAGGGCTCGTCCCGAATGTGTGGTCCAAAGAAAGCCGGCCCGACAGGGCCGCTCTCCTCTAGCTCCTCAGAGAGGGCGAGTCGGTCGAGGCGGTGGCGGGCGTCGGTGTCATCGATGGCACGCGGGCCCAGCCAGCCGGCAACCGCGCCGCGGAGGGGGGGTCGACCAAAGCCGGACGTCGGCCGGGTTGGACAGAAGGATCAGGACGACGTCGGTCTTCCAGGGCCGTCTCGTTGCCCAAGCACGGAGTGCTCCTCGCAGGGTGGCGAGGATGCCTTGTTCTGATGATCTCCGCGTCCATCAATGCGGAGGTAGCTGGAGCCCGCCGGCTTGGCGAGTTGGTTGAGGCGGTCCTACTACGAGACGCGTCGAGGAGGTCGTTCACTTGTTTGAGGCAATCCTTCAGCTCGTCGCCCGTGAGCTGATCCAGGCCGACCACGGTCGCCTGGGCAGCGCGCATATTCTTCATGGTTGTCTCGTAAATGGGTGGGATGGCGCCGAAGGTGTGGCCGATCGCGCCGCCCCGGGCTCGCACATCGGCGACCCGGCTTGGCTCGACCGCAGGGGGCGTGAAGCCGTAGGCGCCGTCACACTCTAGCTGAGCGGAGTCCAGGTGGCGTTGTGTAGCGGCGAGCGTCTTGGTCAGGTCCAGCAGGCGCTGGCGGTCCTCGTTGAGCCGATTCCGGGCCTCGGCGATGCTGGAGGCGTCGACGTCGGTGGCGAGGGGAACGCGAAGGCTCTACATTGTGTCATGCAGCGGGTTAGGCAAGCCAGCCCACCCTGTTGCGGCCCTGGCTTCGGCGGACTTCCTTGCCATGCTAGATGAGGAAGAGGCGTCGGTGTCGGTGACGAAGACCTCCATGCAGAGGTTCATCCCTCTGTCGGGTGCGTTGCAGCTAAGGGAGAGGGGGTAATTGGAGAAATCAAGTAACTCGCAGGGGTACTCATCAGCCGCGGGTGCATCGGAGATACGTATTGCGGTGAAGGAGGCGTCGAGCACTTCGATGATGTCGTCAGCCAACGTGATGGGCTCGTCGGAGTCATAGTGGAGCACCGTCTAGAGCATGCTTCCGGCCAGGACCTCGACCTGCCCCACGGTGGGTGCCAACTGTCGTGGTGGGCACACGACAGATGCCAAGGGATGGCAGAAGAGAGGAGGCTCGAGGGCACTGGTGGGCTCCAGAGGCGAGGTCGGCATGAGCGAGCGCGGGTGGCAAGACATACCCCGGTTCGGGGCTCTCCAAAGAGATAACACCCCTCGTCCTGCTGAGCATGGTTTATATACAACAGTACATGGATGCTCCTGGAGCTGTATGGAGGAAGAAGGAAGGAAGACCAAGGCTTAGGTTGCTCCCTCTCCTGGTCTGTGTGTGTGTCTAGTCTGGTGGCTCTCGTGCTAGAGTGCGTCTCTGATCGCCCGTTGCATGAGGGCTCCAAGCCCCCAGGGGTACAATGGTAATGTTACAAGGCCGTGGGGCCGGGTTGTCATCGTCCGGGAAGCTAGCGCAGGGACGCGCCGGGTGTCAGGGCTCGCCGGGTTCTTTGGGCATGGCATCTTGTCAATCGTCAGGGAGTGGCCGGGTTGTGTCCGCTACAGTGTCACTCTGTTAGGTCGCTGCGTGCTGGCATCAGCAGTGACGACGGGTGCACTGTAGCCACGCCAGCCCTGGTCAGTGGGTAGGTGGGGCATTGTAGTCACCCCCTGACTGACCAGAGGCATGGGAGGGGCACTGTTGCCTTGCTCATCTCTGATTGAAGACTCGTCCCATCATACGGCTGGGATGGGACAGGAGCTGGCCCGCGGCCGGGTTGGGGAACACGCCAAGGGGGAGTTGGCTTGTTGAAGAAATCTTAGTGCGCCGGGTTCGGCTGCCTTGCGCCGGCCGTCGGGGCCGGGTCGAGGATTTCGGCCGGGTCGAGGGGCTTTGGCCGGGTCGAGGATTTCGGCCGGGTCGAGGGGCTTTGGCCGGGTCGAGCGACTCGGCCAAACGTGAGCCGGCTTGAGGGGCATTGCTGGCCCCGTTGTTTTTGAAAAGGATCGGGGTTCCATTGCCTGCCTGGGGTTCATCCCCCAAAAACGCCATCGTACTCCGACCTGACAACCTGCCACCCACCTTATTTGTCTTCCCTCGTGTTCTCTCCATCACCACTACTCCCAAGAAGTTCCAGGTACCCGGCCCGACACCTTCCCTGGAGAGGCAGGCGAAGGCCAAGGTGGCCAGGGGCTCAGGGCACACCACTCCCCACCTTGGCGGGTAGGATGGCGCGCCTCCCTTCAGCATCAGCCCAGGGCCTCCGGAAGGAGCGGTGCTGGGATTACCAACAATCCCTAGTTGTACCTCCTGGATGAACATCAAAGGCACCAAGAACCTGGCCACCAAGCAAACAAGTGGTAGTAGCACCCGGTGAGATACCACCTTGCCTGACGGACGACCGACCGCGGTAGAAGAAACAAGTATTTCCCCACAATGGGGAGGCATGATGTCTCCCGCACAATGGGCAGCTCGTCTAGCGCGTTTTCCCCAAGCATGTACCAGACTCACTCCCCAAGCACCAACACAAACACTTGGTGGGACTAACCTCAAGCTACTGCTTGGGGACTGGCCCCAGGCTCTTCCCTTCAGCATAACCAGCAAAGAGCAGAAGATGGAGGAGAAAGGTGGTAGAGGTGGATGCCTCCGCTCTTCCACCGCCCCTCCTTTTATACACATGCCGGGAGAAGAGTCGCTCTCTCATTGGGCGACCGCCACCCTCCTCCACCAATTCAAGGAGACCGGGCCCGCGCCTTGGTGTTCTCCCGCACCATGTGCCTCCGTTACCTACCCCACGTGATGCATGCCGCACAAGTGGCTAGGATAAGGGCGTGGTGGGAAGAGTGATTTGGCAGCTTCTTCCCCACGCGTTAAAGTCATTCACGAGCCACTACCAAGATGGCCCCACCACAATTGGCTTTACATGACGCGTGGGAAAGCCGGAAACTAGCCCATGCTCAAGATTAATGAAGAAGCCAAGAAGATCTCAAGGGGTCAGCCACTTCCATGCCCCTACCTGTGTACTTATTAGGGCCTACCTCGACGACGCTCGGCAACGCGTTTGGGACAGGCCCGGTGTCACATCCCTAGTCTGGTATGACCTAGACTAGCTAGCCATTTGTGCATCATGTTTAAATCTCATTTAAATTTGAAATGAGGATTGGTGGAACCCTCAGAATCATTTTTGAAAATGACCCAAATAAAAATTTCTCCAAAAGGGTCCAAGAAAATGCTCATGTTGCCCTCTGAGAATATTGGACAGAGATAAAAATCAAAACAATATTTTTAGGAGCTCATGGATATTTATTTTGTCCATTTGGATTAATTCGATAAATATTTGCATTGGGAATATATTAGTTATATATATTAATATGGTCCAAAAATTATGCCATTTATACAGGAGCTTTGGAATATTATAGCTAGCTCCTGCAAAAATTGGCATAAGGTAATTAAATGATTTAATATTTTAATTAAATCAAAACAAATGTCAGAAAAAAAGAGAAAACAGAAATAAAGAGGAGAAGCTTACCTGGGGCTCCCCCCTGTGCAGCCCAGCCGCAGCAGGCCGGCCCAGCCAGCAGGCGGCCCAGCCCGCCTCCTCCTCTGTCGTCTTCGTCCTCGACAGAGGGACGGGAGCGTGCCTGGCGCGCGCACGCGCCACCGCGCCACGCCACCAGCTCGCCTGCCTGCCTGCCCTGCCAGCGCGACGCCGCGTTGCTTCTTCTCGGTGCCGCCCCGATCCCCTGGCCTCACCCCCCTCTCTCCCGTGCTTTTCCCCTTCTCCCTCGCTCTCTCTCTCTCGTGTCCGAACGCGTCGGTCGCCGCCGTTCGCCATAGCCGCCGCCACCGGCCTCCCCTCGCCTCCCCGACACGCGCAGGAGCTCCGCCCCCTCGCCCTGAAGCTCTCCGTCAAGCCACAAGACGCCGGACGCCCTGTGGAGCCGCCGTCGCCATCGTCTTCCTCCTCGGGCTCCGACCACCATCGCCGTCGATTCGCCGTCTCCAGTGCGTCCCCGAGCCCGCTTCGACGCCCGCTGCAACCGCGGTGAGCTCCGCCACCGTTCCCCTCTCTTCTCCCCCTCGTTCCCGCGCCGTAACTCCGTTCCCCACGACGGCCGAACCTCCGCCGTCGCCGAGCTCGCCGTCGACGCAGCTCTGGTGACCATTTGGTCACCCCGGCGAGTCCAACAAATTCGTAAGGCCCCGTAGAGCATCCCTAGCGCTTTGCTTCGCTCGCCTTCGAGCTCCAACCGCGTTTCCGTGCACGACCGAACTCCGGCGGCCGCAGCAGAGCTCGCCGCCGTCGACTCCGGCCACCCCAGGCCCAGCCACGGCCACCGCCCGACGCGCCATCGAGCTAGCTTTCCAACGCACCTAGCCGCACGCCATTTGGAGCACCACAGAGGAAACCCGGGGCACATGTACGCCGCGGACCTCGCCGGCGACTAACCGCCGGCGGGTTTGACTTGTTCGACCTGGGGTTTGACCCCCCCCAGGGTCACTGACGCGTGGGCCCCGTCGGCCAGGTGATTAGCTTAGTGCTAATCACCGTTAACTAACCCCCCTGACACTGACAGTGGGCCCCAGCGCCACTAACTTTTAATTAGGATTAAATTAACCCCCTGTTTAACCCCTGTCACTGACGTGTGGGCCCCACACGTCAGGTTTGACCCCATCAGCCGCAGTTGACTGCTGACGTCATGCTTACTCATGCTGACGCAATATATGATTTCTGGATTTATATTAAATCAGGAAATTCCAGAAATTGATTTAAACTTCAAAAATTCATAACAATTCAACCGTAGCTCAGATTAAAATAATTTATATATGAAAAATTATCAGAAAAATGCAATCTTTCCATCTGTACTTGTTTCATGCATGATAAACCAACTTATACATGCTGAACATGAGAAAACACATTATGGCATATATAGGAGCTTAATTTGGAGATGCATTTGAACCTTTGGTTCAAATGGACTTCAAACCAAATGATTACTAGTTGCATTAGCTCAAACAGCATCACATCTACATGCCATGTTCATGCATCATATTGTTGCATATGATTGTGTTTTGATTGCCGACACTGTTCCTTCTCGATAGGTCCTGCTACGGAGTCTGTTCCAGAGTGCCTATCTATGAAGCAGTGCCTCCCTTGTTGATTTACTAGGCAAGCAAACCCCCTTGTTCATTTCGATAAAACCCTACTCTCTCGCTCCTGCTCTCAGTTATTGCATTAGGACAACAACGATTCATCTGCTACTTTGTGCTGCGGTAGTTGAACCCATTCCTCTGCATGACCTGTCATTGCCACAGTAAATAGTTGAAACCCACTAGCATGTGTAGGAGTTGATTGAAGCCACTGATGTGTTCCTACCATGCTATGCCTGCTATTGCTTAGAGTTGTGTCAGGTCTGATTCATTGGGAATGAATTGGAGTGTCACGATATGTTCTGATGCTGAGAGTGAAGTGTGTGAACACGATTTGGTAAAGGTAGCGGTGAGAGGCCGTGTAGGAGTACATGGTGGGTTGTCTCACTGGAACCGTCCTTAAGCACTGAGTTCTATGTATGTTGTCCAATGACTCGATACTACCACACATTGGAATGCTTAAGTGCCCCTCTCGACTTATTAACCGACTTGGTCTCTGTCCAGGAGTCGCAACTAGTTTCTGGTGTTTGTAGGTAGTGCTATTTTTCTACCAAGTGGCACCCGGCAGGGTGGGCTTGGGACAGACTAGGCACACGTGGCACGGTGTACCAAGTGGCACCCGGATGGTGGGCTTGGGAACCCTGCTCACATCGTTTGGGGCCGTGAGCGACACCCCGGCCGGATCTCCTTGCGGATGGAACCCGAATAGGCGATAAACCTGGATTAGAGTCTTGTGTGGTTAGTCAGGTCGTGGCCGACACCCTCGCCAGGCTTCCGCTTGAAGGTTGCCGAGATACATGACGTGTACATGGCGGTAAGTGGCGAGAGCGTGTGTGAAGAAGTACACCCCTGCAGGGTTAACATGATCTATTCGAATAGCCGGGTCCACGGTTATGGACTCCTTGGATGCTTACATGGTACATAGACAACTTGAAGTGGATACTCTAAAAAGCTCAAGACAAGTGTGAGTGCTATGGATGGCCTTCTCGTAGGGAGACGGGGATGAATCCATAGTAGTGTATTGAATGGTGATTAGTGGACTCGTGTACGTTGTCTCACCTCCAGAGTTTCTGGTAGTCGTAGAACAGGATAGCCACAGAGTCAAAGCTGGCTTGCTGCAACTAAACCCCACAGTACCCTCTTGATACAAATGCATGTATGCTAGGATCTGATGTAAGTCTTGCTGAGTACCTTTGTACTCATGTTGCTTCATTTATGTTTTTGCAGCGGAGACTTCGGTCTTACTAGTGTTCTCGTGGACTTCGACTAGTAGCTAGTACCTCGGCTACGATCTTGATCGGATGTTGTAGATAGTCAGGCTCTTCAGCCTTTTTCATTTGTAGATGTCTGTACCCAGACATGTAATGCTTCCGCTTGTTGTTTGTATGCTCTGTATGATGGGTTTTGTGACCCCTGTTTGCAATAAATGCTATGATGGCTCTTCTGAGCCTTTATCTATATGATTGTTGAGTTATGCTTTGATGCCATGTTGTACAGCACATACTTGCATGTTATGCGTACGTGTAATGTGTATTGCTATGTGTGGGATCTGACTATCTAGTTGTTTATTCTTAGTAGCCTCTCTTACCGGGAAATGTCTCCTAGTGCTTCCACTGAGCCCTGGTAGCTTGCTACTGCTCCGGAACACTTAGGCAGGCCGGCATGTGTCCTTCTTCGATCCTGTGTCTGTCCCTTCGGGGAAATGTCACGCGATGAATACCGGAGTCCTGCTAGCCCGCTACAGCCCGGTTCACCGGAGTCCTGTTAGCCCAGTGCTACAGCCTTGTTTCACTCGTTGATGACCGACACGTTCGATGCTGGGTCATGGATGCCTGTCCCTGTAAGTTAGTGCCACTTTGGGTTTATGACTAGCCATGTCAGCCCGGGCTCTTTATCATATGGATGCTAGCGACACCATCATATACGTGTGCCAAAATGTGCAAACGGTCCCGGGCAAAGGTAAGGCGACACCCGTGGGGATACCGTGCGTGAGGCCGCAAAGTGATATGAGGTGTTACATGCTAGATCGATGTGGCATTGAGTCGGGGTCCTGACAGCGTTGGTATCAGAGCCTGACTGCCTGTAGGATTACCAAGCCAAACCGGTCGAACTTGAGTATAGAAAATCTTTAGTTATGTAAGGGAATTGATTGTGGGTTGGAACGTAAGGCTCTTTTTACTCCTTATACCTCATGATCTTCTGATCTGAGTCATCCTATCTTTCCGACGGGATTAAGGAACTAGGCTTCTCTTCCGTCTATCAGGATCACGTGTTACTACTCCGTAGTCCCTTAGGATTGGTTGATCAGAGTCATACCCCAGTTTTCGAGTACTTCCGGTGTAGTCTATTTAGTACTATCTCAGAACCTTGAGTGATGATGATGAGTATGTTACCACCCCATTTTTAGTAGGATGTCCCATTCTAAGCATTTTACTGCCGTTATGCTGCCGGAATTTTCCTAGGAGTTCGAGAGATACTAATTCCTTGTCCTACATTCTACAGTCTATAGTTAATGTTGATTTCATCCCTGGGTTTCGTTTCTCAGGATGTCATCAAGTTCTATTGTTCGTGGCCAGAACCATGGAGATGCTAGGGATGAGGATCCTCCCGACCAGCCTTCATTGGCAGAGTTCATGTTAGAAATGGAGAGGAACAAGCGTGAGTCTAACCGTTTGTTGGCACGTATCGAGGAGAACACCGCACATCAGTTCAAAGGGTCTGCTACCATTCATGATTTCATTCGCTTGCACCCACCTACCTTTCATCATTCCATCGAGCCACTCGATGCAGATGACTGGCTCCGTAGCATCACTCATAAGCTGCGTTCTGCCAACGTAGCTGAAGATGACAAGGTCACTTATGCCACATATCACCTGGAAGGTCCTGCTAGTCTTTGGTGGCAGAACTATGAGGCTATGCTTCCAGCTGGCCAGATTCCTACCTGGAGAGATTTCACTGAGGCTTTTCGCGAGCATCACATTCCCCAGGCCCTCCTTGATCGCAAGAGGGAAGAGTTCTGTAGTTTCACCCAGAATAAGATGGCTGTTGATGCTTATAGCAGAGAGTTCGAGAACCTTGCCCGCTATGCCACAGAAGAAGTGTCCACGGACGCCAAGAAGCAGGCTAGGTTCTGGAAGGGTCTCAACCCCAAGTTGCGTCGTGATCTCCACCTGCATCATTGTGATACATTCCAAGCTCTTGTGAACAAAGCCATTAATGCAGAGACAGCTCAGCTCACTTACGAGGAGTCTCGTAAGCACACCCGTAATTTGGGATCTTCCTCTGGCTCTAGTTCCCAGAAGCGCCGGATTTGGGTTCCAAACTCCGCTCTTCCTTCCGGATATACACCGAGGCCATCCTATGTGGTGCCTTCCCTAGCTCAGTCGTATGTTCCACCCTTGCCTAATGGTAGACCGTTTGTCAGTGCGGGTCCACGTCCAACCTCAGGGACTTGCTTCACATGCGGGAAGCCAGGACACTATGCACGTGACTGCTCTCAGACTAGTTATGCTCCACCCCAGCCCGAGAAGACTGTTGGCTGTGTTAAGCCATCACGCAAGATGATCAGTGTCAAGTCAGCCCCTACTGAACGTGGACGTGTGCATCACGTCTCAGCTAAAGACGCTCATGATGATCCGGATGTCGTTCTTGGTACACTCCTTGTCAATTGTCACCCAGCATCAGTTCTATTCGATACTGGAGCATCTCACTCCTTCATTTCCGAGAGCTATGCTAACTTGCACAACATGTCATTTTGTGATATGCCAACTCCGCTAGTCATCCAAACTCCTGGATCCAAATGGAAAACCTCTAGTGTAAGCCATGGTAACAAAATCCTTGTTGACAGACTTGTATTCCTTGCCTCACTCGTAGTCCTCAAGTCTTCAGATATTAACATCATCTTGGGTATGGACTGGATGACAGCTCATCATGCCAAGATTGATTGTTACACAAGATCTGTTCAGCTTACACACCCATCTGGCAAGATAGTCACTGTCTCCACTAGAGTTGCAAAGCGTCAGCTCTATTCTCTTAATGCTAGCCCTCTTCCAGACCTTGAAGATATCCCGGTAGTCCGTGACTTCCCGGATGTCTTTCCAGAGGAACTGCCAGGTGTTCCACCTGACAGAGATGTAGAGTTCGTCATAGATCTTATCCCAGGAACAGCTCCAATCTCCCGGAGACCTTACAAGATGGCACCCTTAGAACTAGCCGAGCTTAAGAAACAACTTGATGAGTCCTTGCAAAAGGGTTTCATCCGTCCTAGTTCTTCTCCTTGGGCTTGCCCCGTCCTCTTTGTCAAGAAGAAAGACGGTACGGACCGGATGGTTGTAGATTATCGTCCCGTTAATTTGGTCACGATAAAGAACAAGTATCCGCTCCCCAGGATCAACGATCTGTATGATCAGCTCGATGGATCCTCAGTCTTCTCCAAGATGGATTTAAGGTTAGGATACCACCAAATCAAAATCAGAAACGGGGACATTCCCAAGACAGCCTTTGTCACTCGTTATGGTCAGTACGAGTACACCGTCATGTCCTTCGGCCTAACCAACGCCCCAGCCACATTCTCCCGCCTGATGAACTCGATCTTCATGGAGTACTTAGATAAGTTCGTCGTGGTTTACCTCGATGACATTCTTATTTACTCGAAGAACGAGGAAGAGCATGCCGAACATCTTAGACTTGTGCTAGAAAAACTCAGAGAGCACCGCCTTTATGCCAAGTTCTCCAACTGTGAATTTTGGTTGCCAGAAGTGACCTACTTAGGCCACGTAATCTCTGGTAAGGGCATTGCTGTCAATCCCGAGAGAGTTCAAGCCGTTCTCGATTGGACTCCACCTGAAACCGTTAAACAAGTTAGGAGCTTCTTTGGTCTAGCCAGCTATTGTCGCCGCTTTGTTGAAAACTTCTCCAAAGTAGCCAAACCCCTCACGGAACTTCTCAAGAAAGATAAAAAGTTCGAGTGGTCTCCACAGTGTGAGTACAGTTTTCAGGAACTGAAAAGACGCCTGACTTCTGCTCCCATACTTGTGCCACCGGATTTCACAAAGGACTTTGTTATCTATTGTGACGCCTCACGACAGGGACTAGGTTGCATTCTTATGCAGGATCGTCATGTGATTGCCTATGCATCTCGACAGTTGCATCCACATGAGGATAATTATCCTACACATGATCTAGAGCTTGCAGCCGTAGTCTATGCACTCAAGACCTGGCGACATTACCTCCTTGGTAAACGTTGCGAGATCTACACCGATCACCAGAGTCTCAAGTATATCTTCACCCAACCGGATCTGAACCTTAGGCAAAGACGTTGGCTGGAGTTGATCACAGATTATGATCTAGGGATTACCTACACCCCAGGCAAAGCCAATGTCATGGCTGATGCTCTAAGCCGTAAATCCTATTGCAACAATCTCATGTTGCAGCAAGGCCAACCACTTCTCCATGAGGAATTCTGTAAGCTTAATCTTCACATAGCTCCTCGCGGATTTCTTTCCACCTTGGTGGCGAAACCTACCCTTGAGGATCAGATCATCTCTGACCAGAAGTTTGATAGGGGTGTTATCTGCATTAAGAGAAACATTAAGAAGAGAGTTGGTGGATGTTTCTCTATGGATGATCGTGGTGTTGTTTTCTTTGAGAATCGCTTGGTGGTTCCCAAGAATCAACATCTTCGACAACTGATTCTTAAGGAGGCGCATGAATATCCTCTCACGATTCATCCCGGTAGTATTAAGATGTATCAGGACCTACGCCAGAGGTTCTGGTGGACTAGGATGAAGAGAGAAATCGCTGAGTTCATTGCTAAATGTGACGTTTGTCGTCGCGTTAAGGCAGAGCATCAAAGGCCTGCTGGCACCCTTCAGCCTTTAGCTATTCCTGAGTGGAAATGGGATAAAGTTGGTATGGACTTCATCACCGGCTTTCCCAGGACCAAGAAAGGGAATAACGCTATCTTCATAGTCGTTGATCGTCTTTCCAAAGTGGCTCACTTCCTTCCTGTTCGAGAGAGTATCACTGCTAGTCAGCTTGCTGACTTATACATTTCTCGAATAGTATCACTTCATGGTGTTCCACTAGAGATCAATTCAGACCGTGGCAGTCTTTTCACTTCTCATTTCTGGGAGAGTTTCCAAACTGCCATGGGAACCCATCTTTCCTTCAGTACCGCTTTCCACCCTATGTCGAGTGGTCAGGTGGAACGGGTCAATCAAATTCTCGAAGACATGCTTAGAGCTTGCGTTATCTCATTCGGTATGGATTGGGAGAAATGTCTTCCTTTTGCCGAGTTTGCTTATAACAATAGCTATCAATCCAGCCTCAAGAAAGCTCCTTTTGAGGTTCTCTATGGACGAAGATGTCGAACACCTTTGAGCTGGTCAGAAACCGGTGAAAGACAATTCTTTGGACCGGATATGATCCAGGAGGCAGAAGAGCAAGTTCGCATCATTCGTGAGAATTTGAAAACAGCCCAGTCTCGTCAAAAGAGTCAGTATGATCGTCATCATAAGGATATGACTTATGAAGTTGGCGAAAAGGCCTACCTTCGGGTTACTCCCTTGAAGGGTACCCATCGTTTCGGTATCAAGGGCAAGTTGGCTCCTCGTTACATTGGTCCTTTTCGTATTCTCGCCAAACGAGGAGAGGTTGCCTACCAATTGGAACTACCCCCACATCTTTCTCGAGTTCATGATGTCTTCCACGTCTCTCAACTCAGGCATTGCTTCTCGGATTCTATTCGTGGAGTGGACCACGAAACGCTTGATCTCCAAGATAACCTCACATACCGAGAGTACCCGGTTCGCATTCCTGATCAAGCAGAGCGTGTTACCCGACGTCAGAACATCAAGTTTCTCAAAGTTCAGTGGTCTCATCATTCCGAGAGAGAAGCTACATGGGAGCGAGAAGATCGTCTTCGACTGGAGTACCCCGCTTTCTTTCCGTCGACCCCTGAATCTCGGGACGAGATTTTTCCAAGTGGGGGCGAGTTGTCACATCCCTAGTCTGGTATGACCTAGACTAGCTAGCCATTTGTGCATCATGTTTAAATCTCATTTAAATTTGAAATGACGATTGGTGGAACCCTCAGAATCATTTTTGAAAATGACCCAAATAAAAATTTCTCCAAAAGGGTCCAAGAAAATGCTCATGTTGCCCTCTGAGAATATTGGACAGAGATAAAAATCAAAACAATATTTTTAGGAGCTCATGCATATTTATTTTGGCCATTTGGATTAATTCGATAAATATTTGCATTGGGAATATATTAGTTATATATATTAATATGGTCCAAAAATTATGCCATTTATACAGGAGCTTTGGAATATTATAGCTAGCTCCTGCAAAAATTGGCATAAGGTAATTAAATGATTTAATATTTTAATTAAATCAAAACAAATGTCAGAAAAAATAGAAAATAGAAATAAAGAGGAGAAGCTTACCTGGGGCTCCCCCCTGTGCAGCCCAGCCGCAGCAGGCCGGCCCAGCCAGCAGGCGGCCCAGCCCGCCTCCTCCTCTGTCGTCTTCGTCCTCGACAGAGGGAGGGGAGCGTGCCCGGCGCGCGCACGCGCCACGCCACCAGCTCGCCTGCCTGCCTGCCCTGCCAGCGCGACGCCGCGTTGCTTCTTCTCGGTGCCGCCCCGATCCCCTGGCCTCACCCCCCTCTCTCCCGTGCGTTTCCCCTTCTCCCTCGCTCTCTCTCTCTCGTGTCCGAACGCGTCGGTCGCTGCCATTCGCCATAGCCGCCGCCACCGGCCTCCCCTCGCCTCCCCGACACGCGCAGGAGCTCCGCCCCCTCGCCCTGAAGCTCTCCGTCAAGCCACAAGACGCCGGACGCCCTGTGGAGCCGCCGTCGCCATCGTCTTCCTCCTCGGGCTCCGACCACCATCGCCGTCGATTCGCCGTCTCGAGTGCGTCCCCGAGCCCGCTTCGACGCCCGCTGCAACCGCGGTGAGCTCCGCCCCCGTTCCCCTCTCTTCTCCCCCTCGTTCCCGCGCCGTAACTCCGTTCCCCACCACGGCCGAACCTCCGCCGTCGCCGAGCTAGCCGTCGACGCAGCTCCGGTGACCATTTGGTCACCCCGGCGAGTCCAACAAATTCGTAAGGCCCCGTAGAGCATCCCTAGCGCTTTGCTTCGCTCGCCTTCGAGCTCCAACCGCGTTTCCGTGCACGACCGAACTCTGGCGGCCGCAGCTGAGCTCGCCGCCGTCGACTCCGGCCACCCCAGGCCCAGCCACGGCCACCGCCCGACGCGCCATCGAGCTAGCTTTCCAACGCACCTAGCCGCACGCCATTTGGAGCACCACAGAGGAAACTCGGGGCAGATGTACGCCGCGGACCTCGCCGGCGACTAACCGCCGGCGGGTTTGACTTGTTCGACCTGGGGTTTGACCCCCCCAGGGTCACTGACGCGTGGGCCCCGTCGGCCAGGTGATTAGCTTAGTGCTAATCACCGTTAACTAACCCCCCTGACACTGACAGTGGGCCCCAGCGCCACTAACTTTTAATTAGGATTAAATTAACCCCCTGTTTAACCCCTGTCACTGACGTGTGGGCCCCACACGTCAGGTTTGACCCCATCAGCCGCAGTTGACTGCTGACGTCATGCTTACTCATGCTGACGCAATATATGATTTCTGGATTTATATTAAATCAGGAAATTCCAGAAATTGATTTAAACTTCAAAAATTCATAACAATTCAACCGTAGCTCAGATTAAAATAATTTATATATGAAAAATTATCAGAAAAATGCAATCTTTCCATCTGTACTTGTTTCTTGCATGATAAACCAACTTATACATGCTGAACATGAGAAAACACATTATGGCATATATAGGAGCTTAATTTGGAGATGCATTTGAACCTTTGGTTCAAATGGACTTCAAACCAAATGATTACTAGTTGCATTAGCTCAAACAGCATCACATCTACATGCCATGTTCATGCATCATATTGTTGCATATGATTGTGTTTTGATTGCCGACACTGTTCCTTCTCGATAGGTCCTGCTCCGGAGTCTGTTCCAGAGTGCCTATCTATGAAGCAGTGCCTCCCTTGTTGATTTACCAGGCAAGCAAACCCCCTTGTTCATTTCGATAAAACCCTACTCTCTCGCTCCTGCTCTCAGTTATTGCATTAGGACAACAACGATTCATCTGCTACTTTGTGCTGCGGTAGTTGAACCCATTCCTCTGCATGACCTGTCATTGCCAAAGTAAATAGTTGAAACCCACTAGCATGTGTAGGAGTTGATTGAAGCCACTGATGTGTTCCTACCATGCTATGCCTGCTATTGCTTAGAGTTGTGTCAGGTCTGATTCATTGGGAATGAATTGGAGTGTCACGATATGTTCTGATGCTGAGAGTGAAGTGTGTGAACACGATTTGGTAAAGGTAGCGGTGAGAGGCCATGTAGGAGTACATGGTGGGTTGTCTCACTGGAACCGTCCTTAAGCACTGAGTTCTATGTATGTTGTCCAATGACTCGATACTACCACACATTGGAATGCTTAAGTGCCCCTCTCGACTTATTAACCGACTTGGTCTCTGTCTAGGAGTCGCAACTAGTTTCTGGTGTTTGTAGGTAGTGCTATTTTTCTACCAAGTGGCACCCGGCAGGGTGGGCTTGGGACAGACTAGGCACACGTGGCACGGTGTACCAAGTGGCACCCGGATGGTGGGCTTGGGAACCCTGCTCACATCGTTTGGGGCCGTGAGCGACACCCCGGCCGGATCTCCTTGCGGATGGAACCCGAATAGGCGATAAACCTGGATTAGAGTCTTGTGTGGTTAGTCAGGTCGTGGCCGACACCCTCGCCAGGCTTCCGCTTGAAGGTTGCCGAGATACATGACGTGTACATGGCGGTAAGTGGCGAGAGCGTGTGTGAAGAAGTACACCCCTGCAGGGTTAACATGATCTATTCGAATAGTCGGGTCCGCGGTTATGGACTTCTTGGATGCTTACATGGTACATAGACAACTTGAAGTGGATACTCTAAAAAGCTCAAGACAAGTGTGAGTGCTATGGATGGCCTTCTCGTAGGGAGACGGGGATGAATCCATAGTAGTGTATTGAATGGTGATTAGTGGACTCGTGTACGTTGTCTCACCTCCAGAGTTTCTGGTAGTCGTAGAACAGGATAGCCACAGAGTCAAAGCTGGCTTGCTGCAACTAAACCCCACAGTACCCTCTTGATACAAATGCATGTATGCTAGGATCTGATGTAAGTCTTGCTGAGTACCTTTGTACTCATGTTGCTTCATTTATGTTTTTGCAGCGGAGACTTCGGTCTTACTAGTGTTCTCGTGGACTTTGACTAGTAGCTAGTACCTCGGTTACGATCTTGATCGGATGTTGTAGATAGTCAGGCTCTTCAGCCTTTTTCATTTGTAGATGTCTGTACCCAGACATGTAATGCTTCCGCTTGTTGTTTGTATGCTCTGTATGATGGGTTTTGTGACCCCTGTTTGCAATAAATGCTATGATGGCTCTTCTGAGCCTTTATCTATATGATTGTTGAGTTATGCTTTGATGCCATGTTGTACAGCACATACTTGCATGTTATGCGTACGTGTAATGTGTATTGCTATGTGTGGGATCTGACTATCTAGTTGTTTATTCTTAGTAGCCTCTCTTACCGGGAAATGTCTCCTAGTGCTTCCACTGAGCCCTGGTAGCTTGCTACTGCTCCGGAACACTTAGGCAGGCCGGCATGTGTCCTTCTTCGATCCTGTGTCTGTCCCTTCGGGGAAATGTCACGCGATGAATACCGGAGTCCTGCTAGCCCGCTACAGCCCGGTTCACCGGAGTCCTGTTAGCCCAGTGCTACAGCCTGGATTCACTCGTTGATGACCGACACGTTCGATGCTGGGTCATGGATGCCTGTCCCTGTAAGTTAGTGCCACTTTGGGTTTACGACTAGCCATGTCAGCCCGGGCTCTTTATCATATGGATGCTAGCGACACCATCATATACGTGTGCCAAAATGCGCAAACGGTCCCGGGCAAAGGTAAGGCGACACTCGTGGGGATACCGTGCGTGAGGCCGCAAAGTGATATGAGGTGTTACATGCTAGATCGATGTGGCATTGAGTCGGGGTCCTGACACCCGGGGGCGTCTATCGGTGCAACAAACCCTGGGTCCGTTGCCTAGACTATGCACAGGCACGGGAACAAGATTACATCACCAAGGTCAGAATGAAGCACAAGGAATCGGCCCTTTGATGGACCAACATGCAGCACAAGAAGGCCAAGACAACACCAGAGGAGCAAGATACAACTAAGGAAGAAATCTCCTTTGTCGGGCAGGCGAGCTTGGCAACGACGGGGTCAACCCCGGAAGCGAGCCTTCAGGTCGACCCGGCAGGCTTGCCGGGACTCACAAGAACAGAACCACCTCACCATGATGCAAGTCATCGATCAGTGTGGTGTCAAGCCGCAAAGTGACTAAGTGGCTGCTATTTTCCCATCATGCGACCCGTCGAGCGAGCAGGTGCGAAGCTAGCAAAACAGCATAGCAAGGCTTGCTGGGCAAGCTACGATGTGACGTTGTGCTCTGTCAGCCTGCAGAGTTAGGTATGATAGCATTGTTGCTATGTTATGAGTGCATAATGACTAATTTTCCACCGTGGTGAACCCTTTGTCTATAAATGGAGGCCCAAGGCAACCGTAGAAAGGGTTGGACCCTTAGTTGCCGAATCCACCCCCTCACATATGCATATGCGCGTAGCCGTTCTGCCCCGAGGCAACCCTACCGGGCAAGCGTGTTGCGCCTCACCACCATTTTTCCACCATCAATCCACCAAAGCACGAGTAGGGTTTTACGCCTCACGGCGGCCCCAACCTGTAAAAATAGCCTGTGTGATCTATGTCATGTTGTCGCACGCTCCTGTGCTCTTTGTGCAACATGCCATGACCCCGCGAACCAGCAAGGGAGTCTCAGTCCCATAGATGGTCATGGTTTCCTGCGACAATGATACATGCAAAGGCATACAAATGCCACAAGAATACATCAATGCATTGCAAACATCATACAGAAGATCGGCATCCGACTACGAATGAAACCAACTGGAAAACACAAACGACATCCACCCTGCTAGCCCAGGCTACCGACTAGGAATCTATCACCTGATGGAAGAAGCATAAGAAGAACTCCAAAACAAGTAAACATCGCTCTCACGTCATGATCATTGCATTACCTATACCTGCAACTGTTGTTGTAGTAATATGTGAGCCACGAGGACTCAGCAATCCCATTACCACGGATATCAAGACTAGCAAAGCTTAATGGGTATGGAATGGACAAGTGGTGAGGTTGTAGCAGCACTAAGCATTGTATGGTGGCTAACTTACGAGTACAAGAGAAAGGTGAGAAACTACGCAAATGGTCGCAAACTAGTAATGATCAAGAAGTGATCCTGAACTACTTACGTTCAAACATAACCCCACTGTGTTCTCTCCTCGACTCACTTGAAAAGATATAGTCACGGTTACACACGCAGTTGGTGTATTATAATGAGTTTAGTGTCAAGTTCACTACAACCGTATATTAAAAACTCCCATATGCCACATAACCGCGGGCACAACTTTTGAAAGATTAAACCCTGCAGGGTGTCTCAACTTAGTCCATCACAAACTCTCACATTCAACAAAGGAAAATCCTCCTCCCGGAACATCCCGATCATGCTGGGAATCCCGGCTCACAAGACATTTCGACAGTGGGAAAACAAATCCAGCAAGACCACCCGATGCGTCGATACCCTGATTGGAGCTGCACGTATCTCGTTCTCGGGACAACACCGTCTATGCAAAGTGGGCGATAGCCAAAATACCATCGAGTTTCCCTGAGGCGGCACCGCCGACTGCTAGGTAGGTGGACCAACACTCTTGAGGAGCACTGGCCCGAGGGGGGTGATTAAGAGACCTCTGGGCCAGGAGGTCCCTATGCAAGTTTTATTTGTTATTACACAAATGGTAAAACCAATGTTGGGCATAAACCTCGACCATGTTAGGAATGCAAAATCAAGGAACACAACACCGGTATGACGAAAACTAGGGCGACAAGAGTGGAAAAAAACACCAGGCAAAAGGCTGAGCCTTCCACCCTTTACCAAGTATATAGATGCATTAATTAAATAAGAGGTATTGTGATATCCCATGATATCCATGATATCCATGTCCCAACTTGGAACAACCTGAAACTGCACCTGCAACTAGAAACGCTATAAGAGGTGCTAAGCAAAGCGGTAACATAGGCAAACAACGGTCTCCTATGATGGTGAAAATGTTAGAGGCTGTTTCATGGCATATTGGGAGGCTTGATAAACAAGTGGTGTGTAGCGCGACATAGCGATAGCATCGAGATAACTAGCATAGCAAAGATAGTAGTGAGATCCGAGGTATCGGTCATCTTGCCTGAAATCCCACTAGGAAGAATAACAAGTCCATGAAGAATATGAACGGGCGTAGATGAACCAAGCGTAGTCAAACGAATCCTCACGATCGCAACGAAACAAGAACTATTGAGAAGAAGCAGAGCTAGAAAGAAGCAAACAACACGGTAAACACACAACACATAACATGGCATGATGATCATCCAAGTTTGATTCATGAAAAGGCTACATGATGCTACTCATGGAAAGTGATTATGCATACAAGAACCCCACATCAAAGCAACTTTAAATGAGGCCGGAATCAACACACAACAATTCCGGGAACTCCCCATACGTAAATTTCAAAATTGGTACAGATCTGGATAACACTTTATGTTTAAGTTGTTAAAAAGAAAGTTAAAGTGCACCATGATGAGCTACACATTTTTCTAATCAACTTACATATAAAGTTCATTTAATTCGGAGCTACGACATAGAAGATATGAGCAAAACAAGTTAAACATGGTGTTGATGCAAAATGCATACAAACATCAAGCACACATACTCAAATCAAGGATGCAACATGACATGATGAAACTACATGTAAAACCAAGCAAGCTTCATATAGAGTATGCTCAAAACGGAGCAATGGTTCAACACATACACACGAAACAAGATATAACAACAATCTGCCTAACAACAACTAGGCACTTTGCAATCATCAAAACAACATGCACAAGAACCATATGACCACAAAATTGAAATGCACTTCAACCATAGATTACATAATTCAAATATCATTAAGGTTTATGTTCATAGGCATCATGACTAAACCAATATGGTCAATGCAAAAAGCAACTTTGTAACACAAATTAGGACTTACTGAAAAACTGGGCATATACATGAGCAGAGTTAATATGATGGCAGTTTGGAGGCATGAAACAAGCACGCTACAGTGCATGAACATGGCACAAAAAGGTATAGCATGCTAGTACATACCATTGTCGGCGTTCTGGGAACGGGGGTCCCCAGACTTGCCTGCCTGCGGCCCATGGTGTGGCTCTGCAAGCGGGCCCGTACGACCCATCTTCACCAACAAGCATTCAAGACCCTCGTGAGGGGCCAAGCCTCGCGAGGCGGACGACACAAGGCCTCCTCAGGAGTGGCCTCACCAGGCTGGCTCGCAAGGGGCGGAGAGATCAAGGCCAGCAAAACGTCGCGGGGTTCCAATGACGTGAGCCATGACGATCGAGACCAGGCGGGCGCCAGTGCGCATAGTGTCCTTGTTCCTCTTTGGTGCTAAGGAAGCAAGCGCAGATGTAGAGTACCAAGGTGTCAAGCAAAGGTTTCCATATCAGTGCAATGAGACCAAGACCAGCAGGACGGCAAGATGGAGGTCACCGTGGAGCCCAAGACGGCGTCACCACCAGAGCCTTTTGAAGGCGAAGACTGCTATTGTCAGGATAAGCTGTACTAGTTGTCCCCTTTCGAAATGGCCGTTGTTAGCTCCCTTCCCTCTCAATATTTGGGGAGAGGACTAGGGCCTCTATAAATAGGACTAGCCACCACCATATAAAGGGATCGGCTGATCTAGCAAGCTGAGAGAGAACTAGATCCAACCCATCCACACACTCACCTAGCACAAGAACACCTCGCCTCACGAGGCTGTTCTTCCCCTGTACTGTTCATCCTCAGCCCAAGAGGAAATCCACCACCACCACACTAGAGTAGGGTATTATAGCACAACGGTGGCCTGGACCAGTATAAATCTTATATCCTTTGTGTTGCGAGTTCGTCGAGTTAGCCCTTGAGATCTTAGCAAAGCTAGGACGTGGATTGGTAGGGGAAGGTCTTCGCACGCACCCCAGTGTTCGAACCTTGAGGGTTTTGCCAAAACCCGTGATCCGACATTTGGTGCACCAGGTACGGGTGCGCCGGAGCCTCTCTCCCACCAATCGATTCACCGACGCTCCACAGTTCCGATGTTTGGCAATTCAAGGACCAACGCCGACCGCTGGGCAGCCTGGCCAGCCCGGGCAGCGCCGCCTGCCTAGGAAGACCGCAACCCCGCGCTCCAGGCGACGCGAGTGCCACCCAACGCTGTAGGGCATGGGCGGCGCGGCCAGGCATCATCCAGCCTCACCCCACGACAGGCGCGAGCTGCTGCAAGGGCTGCAAGCCACGCCGCGGCGACGGTGCTGCACACCAGGAGGGAGTGGGCAAACATGCGGGCTGCACTCACGGTGGCACGGGAGCTACTACGGTGCCGACTGATGGAGAGCGGTCGGGATGCACTACTGGAACGCGTCACCGAGCTACTGGACTCGGCGGCTTCAGGAGTGCCTCCCTTCTATTCTCTGCTCACGCCACAAGCTGTGGTCGGGTCGCATGGTGGGCCACGCCGCGCCCGCGTACCTACAGGTGCACCACCAGGCTTCATCGACACCAGGGCAACTAATGGAGCTGCACGGCCGCTCGCGCCTGCACCACCTCCGCTAGGCACAGGCACGAGCGCTGCCACCTGCGGTCCGGCCGGGATGCAGCCCTACCATCCTCGAGGCGGCACACTAGGTCGGGCAACATGGAGTGTGGGTCACTATGGCGAGGTTTTCGAGGCGGCGGCCTCGGAGGCCTACGTGCCCCGCATGGTGGACTAGGACTACATGCTGGAAGATGACCCCGGCTTGTCCCTTGTGTCGGGCTGGGAGGAGAAGGCGCTAGAAGCCGGTGCCTTTCAGGACCCCTCTGGAAGCCTCACCAACCGCGCTGGCGAGAATAGCCACAGGGTACCACTAATTCCTCAGGAGTAGGCTTACACTAACCATGGTGCGCAGGGGGATCATGTCACAGCAGCAAATGGCGGTCCCAGCTCGTTGGCCTCCCTCCCACCAGGGGGACACGCTAGGGACTGCAGGAAGGAAGCCGGGACGAAGGCCCTCCCCGGCACCGCACGGAGCAAGGCGTCCCCCGGAGGTAGGCCCTCTGTCGGGGAGGTTCTCCAGAGCCTACCCCCGGCAGAGGACCCGTGGTCGCCAAGGGTGCCGCTGGCATCCCATTTGCCCCTTTGGCGTCGTCCTGGTCTCGGGTCGCCCACAACGGTGTCCGAGGGAGGTGCAAGGTGGGGCCCTCATCTAGCAATATGAAGTCAGGGTCACGCCTATGAAGTGGGGCTGTACATGCCCCGGAATCTCCGGGGTGCCGCCCTCGGGCCTCGGTGGCTCCCTCCCACGTCCTAGTGGTAGCAGTTAGCTCCGCGCTGATGAGAAGACTCAAAGACAAGAAGACTAGACTAGGCACCGGACGCGGCCATTTGCTTTGGATCCTTTTCTGTAGCCTTGACTTCTGGATTTGGATTTGAGTTGAAGTTTAATTTTCATTGTTGCACGCGGGGGGTGCCTTTTCTCGTTCGAGCGATTTCTTGCTTTCTGGTTCTTGCCTTATTTCGGAGTTCGCGTCTATTGCTTCCCCCTCGCGGGCCCCTCGCGAGCAGGGCTAAGCAAGATGCACACGCGCCACGCGCATGTCGCACCATGGCTAGCGCTTGCTTATCACGCCGCCCCCTCGGGGGTGTCGACGAGTTCCTCTGGAGCTTCCCAGAAACTCGCAATCTCATGAACCGGTTGTGGGCTCGTCTAGATTAAGGTAAACCGCAACAGCAACTTTGCCCCAGGATACGTGAGTTCACGAAGACCCCTATTCAACTCGACCTAACAAGATAGAGGCAGTAGCAAATTTACATGAGGGGCTTCCCCTCCCAAAATGCTCTTACAACTTCAAGGGCTACGCCCAAGCTTCTGTGCGCAGGACAAACAACTGGGAAGCACGGGATCAGTCACACATGTTGCTCGCCGCGTCCCCTGGATCGTCCTCAAACGTGTCATTGGCATCGCTGCCACCAGCGCTGGCATAACCATCACCTCCACCAGCACCACCATTACCGTCGTTGACCACGTCGCCCATGTCCGCCACACCACCACCCCATCGTCATCGGAAGTGAAGGCCCTGACCAGCGCATCCAAATTATCTTCCACCCATCGCGAGAGGTCGCCCCAGATGGCCTCGGGTACGGGTGCGATGGCGGCGTCGAAGTCGACGTTGGGGTCGGCGTTCCGGAGATGGCTGAAGACATGGGAGAACGCACGCCCGAGCAGGCTACGGCTCCTCTCTTCAACAAGTTGGCGAGCCCTCTCGGAACGGTTCTCCAGGCATGTCACCACGTCGGTGAAGAAGCGGAGGTAGCTGGCGTAGTCGTTCGTGTGGGGATGAGGAGCATTCTCGTCACAGATGTGGCCCAGGGCAATGTTGGCCTTGTTCCTGAGGTCCTGGAGCATGGGAGCGTGCACGCGCTCCAGTGTCCGCCGCTGAAGAAATTCCTCCTTGTTTTGCCGCGTGATGGACTCGGCGTCAGCAACCCGCTGCGGGAGAGGGAGCAGCTAGGTGTGGGCGGAGGCTAGTTCGGCCTACGCCAAGAGCAGTGCGGCAGCAGCGGCCTCCTAGCATCGCTCCACCTCAGTCAACCTAGACTGTAGGGCAGCAGTCCTACCAGCGGCCTCAGCTTCCACAAGCTTCAACTTCAGGTCAAGCCTACCCTTAAGACCCGCGCGAGCTTCGGTCACCCGGCAATCAACCTCCTCCAGGGCCCTGGCCTCGCGCGCACTGACGGCATCCTCCTCCTGGGCGACCTGACGCTCCCTCGTCTCTAGTCATTCCAGCTCAAGGCTACGCTCCACGGCTTCCAGCGCCAGCGCCTCCTCGCGCTTCCGGATCTCTTTCTCTTCAGCGGGCGGCCCCCTCAATGACGCAAGGGCGTCTCTGCGCGCCTCCAGTTGCTGATCCAAGAAGACGCTCCAGGCTTGGAGCTCCCACGCGCGCTTCCCTGTGACCTCGTGACGGTGGTCAGCTTCCCAAGCATCTTCTAGAGCTCGGGAGCATGCCTCATGGGAAGCTGCGAGGGAAGACTCGTCCTTCGTATTATAGAGCTCGCGCTGGTGGAGCCCGAGATTGATAGCCACCTTCAGCTAATGCCGAAGACCCTCGGCCACGAGGCGCACATCCGCATCCACGAGCTCTTCACCAAGCCGGTTCATCGCGCCCATTGCCTCCTGAAAGAGCTCGTGGAGGACGATGCTCCTTTCTTGCGCTGACTCGAGCATGCTACTGACTCGGTCCTCCACCGCAAGGACCGCGGACGGGGCTCGAAGCGGCTCGCCCCCTCTCAGCAGGGGGCTGGGGGCTAGAGCCCGCCCAGTTGCGGGCCAGGCCTCGCGAGGAGCGCGAACGAGTGGAGGCCCGCTGCTTGAAGTGGAACCCAAGACCGAAGTTAGCCAGCTGCTGTCCATGACCAGGGGAGGAACCCTTGGCACGCTAGCTGTACTCCAAGCAAGGGCACGAAGGAGAGATGGCGAAGGCGCGAGCTCAAGTCGCCTTGTCGACGAGCTGGCTTCCCCGCTCGACTCCACGCCATGAGCAGTGTGCGGGCTTGCAACGCTTGAGTCTAGCGAGAGAAGCAAGGCGAGAGGAGGCTGCTTCTCAGGAGATCATACGGCCTTTGTCAGAAGGGATCCTGAAGAGATATCATCTGGAAGGGAAGCAGTAGGCGAAGAATCACCAAGATAAGGTACTTACTCGTAAACGGCGATGTACTTTCTGTGTTTTAACGGCCCGAAGGTGCCGCTGCTTGAAGACCCCTTCCTCTTGCGAAGCTCTTCGAAGTCCACGCAGAGCCGACCGAAGCGCTGGACATGGCAGCCCACACGAGGCGCAACTGGAGAAGCGCTCGAAGGGGCAGTCTCAGGAGCGCCGAGCTGAGGGGAGCCATCAAGCTCTGCCTCACAGCAACCTGTCGATGTGTCAGGAGCCCCAGCCCCGGGAGACGCGGGCTGTGTCGCCTCCTCAACCGCCGCCCTAGGGCTAGAGTCACGAGTTTCGGAGGATGACGCCTCACGAGCCCTGGGCGGCATCAGCATCTCGGCACCTTGGCCATCGGCCCCCAGCGGTGCTTTCCCCCCTGCATCCACACTCGGGGCGAGCTCGGCGCCAGCAGCAGGAAGAGGAACCACGACGATGGGGCTCTCACGAGGCCACACGAGGCCCACTGGACGCAGCCCCCACTCATCAAAGGCGGGCATCTGCTCCACGAATGTCGCCTTGTTCAAGCAGCGGTACAGAAGGCAACTCTTCCTTGGCATGTCATCTGGCAATGGGACACCCGTTAGGACCTCGAGCACCATTCGCCGCGCCTCAAGGGGGAGCCCGGACTCCTGAAGTATCATGTGGTCCTTGCTGTTGAGCAAGGCCCGCATCGATCGAGAATGGCACTAAAGTGGAGCGATTCGGCGCCACATGAACTCCTTCACCACCATTGGCGCAGTCACGCCGAGGTGTTTGAGCCTCTTCAGCCTGAGCCAGACGGGGACAAGGCACAAATCGGTTTAGGGAATCTACATATTCCATCGCCAAGCTTGCCTTCGACGCCAAGGAGAGCACTGTCCAGACACGGTTGCAGTCTTCGGTCTTCGTATCTTCACATCCCATCAGTCCGGCCCATGGCTAACAGGCCGGACGCCCGAGGACCCTTTAGTCCAGGACTCCCACAGTAGCCCCTGAACCTGGCTTCAATGACAACGTATCCGGCGCGTAGATCTGTCTTCGGCATTTCAAGGCAGGTTCCTCCTTCCGAATTCCAAGATAGTCTTCGTACGTATTGAACGTGTCCGGACCTGTAACACACACACCACACAGAACCGCACGGAGAATATAATATTCCAGGAGTCCAATCTGCGGACAACTTTTTACAACGTGACATCACGCTCGCCCGGTTTTTAACCATTTCTTGTCCCACTGTTCCACGTTTTGAGGTGCGGCTACTATTGGCATGTTCTGTCCAAGCCGAGACTGTGTCCCCTTATTATAGGATTCTCATTAATATGAGCGCGGGTAACCCAGCCGTTCCATTGGAAAGATTCCTCAGTAATAGGAAGGCTTTCAGGCTCAGGAGGAGGCATTTAATCCCCGTGCCTTTATAAAGGAACCAAGGGTCGTCCTTTTTGATGTCAAACTTCTCCTGAGCCTCTCCATCCTCGAGTTCTAGCACCCAAGGTTTCAACTTCATTGCTCCGAGCTTGCCCATTATGTCCGGACCCAGCCCTCAAAGCCAATGGGTGGCTACCTCCGTTGTAGAGGAGGATATTGCGAAGCTTCAAGCGGCCAGATACCTGACCATGGAAATCCACCACAGGCTTCCTGCTCAAGGGCAGGTTATCCCGACCCCTAGATCTGGCGAGACGGTCCTATTAATCTCAGACTTCCTTAGAGGGCTAGGGCTCGCTCTTCACCCCTTCGTCTGGGGGCTAATGTTCTATTATGGACAAGATTTTCACAATCTAGCCCTAGAGTCATTCCTCCATGTCTCGGCGTTCATCATTATGTGCGAGGCCTTCCAACGAATCCCCTCACACTTCGGCTTCTGGCTCAAGACCTTCAGTGTGAAACCAAAGGTAGTCGACGGGGAATAGGTGGAGTGTGGCAGTGCTATAGTCAGCCAGCTCACCAACACTCCTTGGCCAAAAGGCTCTTTTGCCGAAACTTCCAATCAATGGCAGCGAGAGTGGTTTTACGTTACTGAGCCCCGCAACACCAAGTGGGTAGATGCACCCACGTTTTGCCCTTCCCACCGTTATAGCTTGCATCATGGGCCAACAAGTGGCTGGATAGGGGATCAGTTGATGAAGTGCGGACTCTACAAAGCCGCATCTGAACCCTCCTTGACAGGGACATCGATCTTGTCAGCGTGATTCAAGTAATGCTGATTCGCCGAATCCTTCCATGCCAGTGTAGGCCTCTCCATATGTGGGAGTTCAATCTAGAATGACCACGAACCCTCCAACACTTCTTCGGCATTATGCATAAAGGGATGTGGCAGTTTTTTTTTCGGAAATCGAAAAAATTGGCCAGACACTACTGAGGACACATGCCTCGACTATAACTGTCCGGATACCACGGTAAGCACTTGACTTCCAAACCCCCCCTTTTTTAAATATTCTATAATACATTACTAAGCAAACTATCTACTTCTAGGGCTGGATAAAGAAAGCGGAGATGATTAGGTGTCCGGCCCCTCTTCCCGAGGGTTCAGCGGATCCGGTATTAACAAGGATGCTAGCCCCGACACCGTACCAGATGCTTGTGTATGAGAGCAAGGCAGAGAGGACCAAAGATGGCCCCTATCCCGAAGGTGCGCCAAACATTGTGTCCGGAGGAATCAAGATTCCATCGTCCAAAGACATAGATGAAGGGGAAATCAACTCTTTCCCCCATGGGAAGAAAAGGGCCGCCTCCGAAGATTGGGAGGAAAAGGCTCCTGGAAAGGTGCCTTCGTCGGGTGGCTCGGGCTTGGGGGACAATGTCATCGCGCAGTCCCATGACGAGGACAAGCCTCAGGCCAAATCGTGAGTGAACAAGGTTGTTTTGAACACATCCCGCCCCTTTCCTGCAATGTCTAGAATATATGTTTTTTGCAGTTTGGCACGCAGTCTTCTTCAACGATCCTCTTCCTCAGGGGATCTTCTCCTAGAGATGATGGAAAGCGAGATGGCTCCACGAATCTCCTCTCCCAATAGGGCGGACGACTTTAAGGTGTCATCGCGGAGGGTCTCTCCCGATCAAGTGGTGCGAGGGATGATGAAGACACAAACCGAAGGTCGGTGGACCAGGGTCCGGGGACCAACAATAAACGACCCGAACATTCCGGTCTACAACCAGATATGAATAAACGGATCCCTTCAAAGGGAGGCCGTACTCCTACGGCAGCCTTCGGAGACCCAGAGGCGCCAGATATATTAATGAACATGCTGCGACAGGCGTCCGTCTCAGAGGAACACCGTACCTTGATGGGCACGGTGGTTGAAAAGGTCCTGGCCGTGAAAAGCGGATTGAATGAGGCCTTCGTGGGCCTGCTAAGAGGCTTTGAGGTTTGTACCGTAATATGTTCCATTGTGTTTTATTCAAGAATACACCTATGTATAGATAGTATCCCCTGAGACTCTGATTGGCTTCCTGAGGGAGGAGATCAGAGGATCAAAAGATATGCCCAGGAAGTAATATGATTAATTGGAACACAGGCTGTGACCTCCCCGGAAACTGTCCGGACTGTAGAGATTGGGAACTTGCAACACAAGATTGATGAGGCAGATACTGATATCGCACTTATCAACAGGCGTCTTGGCGAGTCGCAAGGTATGTATTCGGAGCAATCCTTACATATACGCATTTGTAATATAAGTGTGACGCTGAAAGTTGCATACTAGAATATGCATGGCTGCAGATGGTGCCGCCGCCATTGAGATTCTTCGGGCGGAGCTGGCCCGGGCCAAGGAGCAGGCCCGGTTTAGTAATGCGGCTGCCGAAAAGGCATCGGTCGAGTTAAAGGCTGAACAAGCTGCTCGGCACCAAGATGAGGAGAAAATATCCTCGATGGTGCTCGAACTAAAAAATGCTACGAGCCGCTGTGAATTCTTGGAGGAGGAGAATAAAGCCAAAGCGGCTGAGCTTGACAAGGCCTTGTGAGAGGCGAAAGAAGCGCGTTCCGAATCTAGAGCGGCCCGTGAGGAGATCCGGCAACCTAGGGAGATTGCGGCTGGTAATCCATTTTTATTACAGAGGAAGTTCGGCGATCCAAATTATGCTCAGCTTAACCAAGTGTGGAGATCTCCAGACGTGTTTTTGGACCTGCCAAAGAGTTCATCCGATGCGGCGCAGTTTTACCAAGCGCAAGAGGGATATGCAACGGAGAAGCTTTTCTGGTCACAGTTCGGCGCATCAAAACGCCCTCTGCTGCTGAATGAATAGATGTCCCAGTGGGCCGAGCTTCACAGGATGTCCGGCGCTGCCATGAAGAACGTCATACTTCAGTTATGGCCGACTGAGCCGATTCCGAATAGCTATTTCGGCTTGGTGCAGCGGCTTGCTGATGCGGTGCCACGTATCGACGTCGTGAAGCGGTCGACATGCATTGAAGGTGCATGGATGGCCTTTGCCTGAGTCAAGACATACTAGGGGAAGATGAAGGTCGTCGATGTTGCAGCGCAGGGTCCACCCAAGGGCAAGGACCATCACGCACCAGAGCATTACTTTGAGGACGTCTTAGAGGCTGCCTGCTTGATAGAGGGTCAATGTTCGAAAGGCATAATATTCGAGTGAACTTTTTACGAGTTGTAAAAGACAATTTTTATAATCAGTATATATTCTGATTTTGCCTGAAGGCTTTTGTTCCTCCTGTGCGGCTATTTGTATATGAACTGAAAGTTTTCAAGTCGTCGGCTTCAGCCCCCTCATAGGAAGTAGGGGGGTGTTCGAAAAAGCATCTGATCACTCTTTACCCAACGTCTTGGTCCGTGAAGGAGGTGTCAATGCGGCGAACCAGGCAACCAGACTATAGGGTGTTAACACTTTCACTTAGCTATAGGAGTTTTATGCTGGGTCTACGACATAGCCCCTGGTATGTATGCGGCTTATTCATGTGATGTGTTTACATATTTGACCGGAAAGAGGTCCTTTGTGTGACACGGAGGAAATCGCGAAAGATTCCGATAAGTCATGGAGTGGTTGACCAGCTCTTGCCACATCATGACAGTCCGTTTTGGGCTTAACCAGGTGAACCGGAAGCACAATTGCAGTAGTTCTCCCTTTACTACCCTGGCCGATAGAGCGGAACATAGGATAGCAAGCACAGGAGCCGGGTAACCCAACTATTGACCCAAGACATGATTCAAAGCTGATGCATATAAGGCCAAACTCGCGACGCCGAAGTACGCTATAGAGCTGTTCGGACTTGTCGGCAACTCCTCTGTTCCCATACCGAGCCCCTGGCAAGTTATGCCGAGGTGTACGTTTGAGACAACCGTAGGGGCAAAACTCGGTCCTTTTAGAAAAGAATGGATTATTTTTACTGGGATCTGAGTGATGTGACAATCATGTATATAGATAACAAAGTCACAACCCTGGCTATTTGATATGCCAGGGGTCGAAGGCGGAGGAAAAATGCACTTTACAGGCTCGAAATACAGAGTGCGGTCTACAAAAAGTTATTTTGGACCTCCCGTTGCACGTCTGCGCCGCCTGTCGTCGGTGAAGGGACTCCTTGACGTAAATAGCCATTAAGTGAGTGTACAAACCCGAACTCCGATAGAGTCCGAGGCCCGCCATTGAGCCACCTGTGGAGGGAAACATGAAAAAAGAGAAAATAATTACAAAAAGGGGAGTTATGGGAGTACTTTCACGTCCGTATGTGTTGTGCTTCCACGGGTGCCCAAGGTATTTTACGTGCGTAGTTATGTATGCGCGGTACAGATTTTCCAAGTATATGAGGCGGACGATGGAAGCCGAACTGCTAGTCCTGTATGGGATTTGAACGGTCATGTTGAATGGAGACCGGTGGCTTAATGGCCGACGAGGTATGTGGTGTAATGCCCTCGCTGTGTAGTTCGGCTGAGATAGCCGTAGTGTGATCCTCTGCACGGAGAGAACGCTCCATGCGTTCCCCTGTTGGAGACGGTGTCATGTGTACCATGTTTACTGTCTTTACTTCGGGGGGAAACTGCTTCTGATCCCTGATGTTTGGTTGGTGAGTTTCGTCGTCGTCGCCGTCGCCGGGCGGCTTCTTCCCCTTGTATTCGGTGTTTAACTTGCTGGCCTATTTGAAGACCCAATATCTTCTGTTGGTGTGGTTAGCTGGTTTATTGGGGTGGCCATGAATCTGGCAGGGCCTATCCAATATCTTATACACATTGGATAGTTCATCTCTGTTTGCCTAGAATGGCTTCTTCCGTTGACCGGGTTTGGGGCCGCTGAATCTGGCGTTGACCATTGTGTCGTGCGCTCCCTCATTACTATTGCCACGTTTGTGCTTATTGCATGGTGGTTTCCCATTGCCGTCTCGAGCTTCGAAAGTGCCCGGGTCGCTAGCACTGTTGCTTCTACGAGCGAGCCAGCTGTCTTCTCCCACGCAAAAGCGGGTCATCAGAGAGGTAAGGGCTGACATGGATTTTGGTTTTTCCTGACCAAGGTGCCAGGTGAGCACTTGTCTCGGACATTGTGTTTAAGGGCCGCTAGGGCTTTTGCGTCCGGACAGCCTACGATTTGGTTATTTTTAACTAAGGAACTAGTCCAGAGCTTTCTGGCTGACTCTCCGGGCTATTGGATGATGTGACTTAGGTCATCGGCGTCTGGTGGCCGAACATATGTACCTTGGAAGTTGTCACGGAAAGCGTCTTCCAGATCGCCCTAGCTGCCGATAGAGTTTTGAGGCAGACTGTTAACCAGTACCTTGCTGTTCCTCTCAATGATAAAAAACAGAATTTTTGATAAACCCCTCATTCCAAATCCCGGGTCTCCTTCCCGAAACCCTAAAAATCCCTCTCTCTGTGGCCGGACACGTCCGCCGACCACCGGACACACAGCCGCCACCAATCGGAATCCGCCATGTGGCCGCCGGCCGCCTCCCACCGCCACGGGACCGCAGGCCCATCTCCGGCCCTCCCCGCGCCCGCTCGGGCCGCGCCTTGCTGCCGCCTTCTTCCCTGCCGAGGGCCGCCCTCCGCCGGGGTTGCTCCGCCATGCCGCTGTTCTTCCCCCTCGTTCGGCGCCATAGACGCTCGGCGCCACCGCGCCGCCTCGACCGGTCCGTCCGCCCCGCGCCCGCCGCTCTGTCGCGCATCGCCGCCGTTGCCGTCCCCAGCTTCGGCCGCCGCCCCCGGTGAGTCCCTCCTACTCCGGCCAAGCTCCGGCAAGCTTCTTCCACTACTCCGGCCACCACTGCAGCCATTTCCGGCGACCTCATTGTGAGATGAACAGTGCTGCTACAGTAACCGCCCGGATCTAGACCTGTGATATCCACTCGGTTGACTTTTCTCCTACTAACCGTATTTTTTTTTGCATTTTTCATCATGTCGTAACTCTCTCATCGTAGATCCGATTTGTGTGTGCAGCATATCAAAATTTTCGCCTCAGAGAGTACATCCTTTCATCTCATTGCATCATTTTCATTTGAGCTCATCTTGATGCCTAAAATGCTGTTGGAAGAGGGCTATGTGATAAAAATTGCCAGATTTGTTTCATCAAATAGCTATTTGTCATTTTTGCCATGATTAATGTGTGCATGATATGCTCCTGAGCTCTTCATGAGTTTTGTTATATGCCATGCCATCTTTACAGAGGTGCTTACCATGTATTTTTTTTGATATGTGTGATGACTAGCACAAGCTTGTAAAGTAGTGCAATCGGTAATGCTGATTTCAGGGACTTAGAATTTCTCTAAGTCCTTGTCCTGATTTTGTCATTATGCCATATGTTCATGTTGTTTCCTAGTGATTCATGCCTCTTTTGAGGATGATCAGTAAGGATGATTTGTTAACATGCTGGTTCTATATCCATCCATGTCTTTGTTTGCAATTATGGAGCACCCTAGCTTGAGTCAATCGAGCTCTATTTTTGCTATTTCGTGAATCCGGGCAGATTGTAGACTTGTTAGAGATTTTGCCGAGGATGTTGCTATTGATCCGTGCATGCTTTGTTGTTGTTCTTGCCATGTCTAGCTTCTATGCCATGTATTCTTGATGGGTGAATGCTTAGTTTGTCATGCCTTGCTCTGTAGTGAGTGTTTCGAGCTCGTAAACATGCCTACTCGTTAACTGATTTGCATGCTCCAGTTTTTCACTAAGTCTAAGATCTGTTTATGTTTTTGCCATGTTCACATGCTTGCAATTATATTTTCTGATCACTTTTGGCTCAAGGTCACTAAGGGACTTTTGTTAAGTGATTTGAGTAGCTTCATGTCATGCCTTGCTTTTCCATGTTAATTTCCTGTAGCATGTAGTTTTCGTGCTCTAAAGTGTGCTACCTAATGTTAAATTCCAGACTTGTGTTAATTTCACCAAGTCTGAAACTTGTTATCATTTGCATTTTTGCCATGCTTGTTTGAACCTGTTAATGGATGAATTGGCCGTAGCTCAGTGTTCATCTTTTGTCAAGCATCATGAGTGGATCCCTGCCATGTATTTTGTGGTCATGTTTGAGTGTTGTAGCATATGTATCTTGATGCATTTAGATGGCTACTTGCTGATTATCGCAGACCGGTGCCATATTTGTTTTGCTTGCCATTTCCAAACCGTGCATCCGATTCCGGTGATCTTTATATCGATTTAAACCGAAATCTCGTCACCTTTCCAGTGGCACTATTGGATTTCCAAGTTGAGGCCAGGTTCAATCATTCCTTGTCAAATCTTGCATATGTATCACATATCGCATCCCGCATAGCATACCATGTTTGCATCATGTTGTTTGAGCATTGCACGTGGTTGATTGTGTTACTTTTTATTGTTTGTCTTGTTTG
Source organism: Triticum dicoccoides (assembly GCF_002162155.2). Taxonomy (NCBI): domain Eukaryota; kingdom Viridiplantae; phylum Streptophyta; class Magnoliopsida; order Poales; family Poaceae; genus Triticum; species Triticum dicoccoides. Next base: position 261,912,863 of record NC_041384.1, read on the forward strand.
GGTAGAGCCGGGAGACGAGTTCGCTAATGAGGAGCCCGTTGAGTTTGCTTACGAGGATCAAGTCAACTCTGACAACTTTGCAGGCAAGATGATCACACCCTCGAAATCACTTCTATCTTTGCTTGCTACATGCTCGCTCTTTTGCTATGCCTATGCTACGATGCCTACCACTTGCTTATCATGCCTCCCAATTGCCATGTCAAATCTCTAACCCACCATGTCCTAGCAAACCGTTGATTGGCTATGTTACCGCTTTGCTCAGCCCCTCTTATAGCGTTGCTAGTTGCAGGTGAAGATTGGAGATCGTTCCTTATTGGAACATTGTTTATTGTTGGGATATCACCATATTATCTTGTTTATATTAATGCACCTATATACTTGGTAAAGGGTGGAAGGCTCGGCCTTTTGCCTAGTGTTTTCTTCCACTCTTGCCTCCCTAGTTTCCGTCATATCGGTGTTATGTTCCCGTATTTTGCGTTCCTTACGCGGTTGGGTTATAATGGGAACTCTTGACAGTTCGCCTTGAATAAAAATCTTCCAACAATGCCCAACTTTGGTTTTACCATTCGCCACCTAGCCGCTTTTTCCCTTGGGTTCCGCGGACTCAAGGGTCATCTTTATTTAAACCCCCGGGCCAGTGCTCCTCTAAGTGTTGGTCCAACCTGTCAGCTGCCGGTGGCCACCAGGGGCAACTCTGGGCTGGCCTACCGGAACCTTGGACAATCCGGTGTGCCCTGAGAATGAGATATGTGCAGCTCCTATCGGGATTTGTCGGCACATTCGGGCGGTGTTGCTGGTTTAGTTTTACCATTGTCAAGGATGTCTTGTAACCGGGATTCCGAGCATGATCGGGTCTTCCCGCTAGAAGGAATATCCTTTGTTGACCGTGAGAGCTTGTGATGGGTTAAGTTGGGACTCCCCTGCAGGGATTTGAACTTTCGAAAGCCGTGCCCGCGGTTATGGGCAGATGGGAATTTGTTAATGTCCGGTTGTAGATAACATGAAACTTAACTTAATTAAAATGAATCAACCACGTGTGTTACCGTGATGGTCTCTTCTCGGCGGAGTCCGGGAAGTGAACACGGTGTTGGATTAATGCTTGACGTAGGTTGTTCTAGGATCACTTCTTGATCATAGTTCTTCGTTCGTGCTTTGCCTTCTCTTCTCGCTCTCTTTTGCGAACAGGTTAGCCACCATATATGCTAGTCGCTTGCTGCAGCTCCACATATTACCTTGCCTTACCTATAAGCTTAAATAGTCTTGACCGCGAGGGTGTGAGATTGCTGAGTCCTCGTGACTCACAGATTACTTCCAAAACCAGATGTAGGGACCGATGATACCGTTCCAGACGATGCGCGTGAGGTCAAGTGGGAGTTCGATGAAGACTCTCGCCGTTACTATGTGTGTTTCCGAGATAATCAGTAGAGGTGCCTAGTTGGGGCGATCGGGGACCGTGTCGCTTGTTGGGGTTGATCTTTTATTTTGGTACCGTAGTCGGACCATGAGTGTATTGGATGATTGTAATGTTATTCATGTATTTGTGTGATGTGGCGAGTGTAAGCCAACTATGTAACTTTTCCCCTATTATCTATTTACATGGGTTGTTGTGAAGATTACCTTACTTGCGACATTGCTTTCAATGCGGTTATGCCTCTAAGTCATGCTTCGACATGTAGGAGATATAGCCGCATCGAGGGTGTTACAATTGATGATCTAGATTGGTGAGTTGTATGTTTTATTTTGGGATATCCTATTGTTCCCTCCGTGTCGCGCAAGCCTGAGGGATTCCCGCTGTAGGGTGTTGCAATACCTTCATTGTTCACTTATAGTGGGTTGCTTGAGTGACAGAAGCATAAACCCGAGTAAGGGGGTTGTTGCGTATGGGATAAAGGGGACTTGATGCTTTAATGCTATGGTAGGGTTTTACCTTAATGATCTTTAGTAGTTGCGTATGCTTGCTAGAGTTCCAATCATAAGTGCATATGATCCAAGAAGAGAAAGTATGTTAGCTTATGCCTCTCCCTCATATGAAATTGCAATGATGACTATCGGTCTGGTTAACAATTGCCTAGGATAATTTCGCACACTGACCCATCATTATTCCACACTCTCTATTTATAATAATTAGTAATATATTCTAACTTTATGATAACAGCACCTACTTTTATATTTTATCTCTCCGATATCATGCAAAGTTGTCCTCTTCATACCAACAACGTAGTTGGAAGCAAACATTCATTGTACGTAGAGTCGTATCAGTGGCAGATAGGGCTTGAGAGAATATTGATCTTACATTTTGCTCCTTGTGGGTTCGACACTCCATACTTATCACTTCCACCATTGGGATTTTCTACGATGATTCCCTGCACTTGGGGATTATCAGTGACCCAGGGTCATTTCGGAGAAATCAGGTCGAGTTGCCTCCTGGCTATAAATAACCCACCCCCTACACCATACAGCGGCTTTTGCCGTTTGAGAGAAACCCACCTCCGAAGCGTTTGAGGGAGAAATCCTTGCGAGGACAAAGCCCTAAACACCTAGAGCCTAAGAGTGTTAGGCATCTGTCACACCCTAGCTAGTTCAAGCATTAGAGTGTGCATCATGTTTAAATTTCTTTTAAGTTTGAAATGGGGAAGGCAGAAACCCCCAACACCCCCTGGAAACAACTAGGGTTTACTAAAATTATTTTCAATGAAGCTGAAATGCCCTTCTAAAAAGTTCACCCTCTTTGTCTTGGGTTAAAACCTCTGGCCAAATTGGCGCACATTTTTCTAGGTCAACAGAAGGTCATTGAATTAAATCATAAGTATTTGAATTTGGGCATTTAAATGATATAAAATAATTTAAATGCACAAATAATTCTGGAAATAAATGTTTGCTGTTGGAAATAATCTAAACAGAGCCCACAATTACTTTCAGGATTTTTGGAAACGTTTTAGTATTTAAATAAAGCCCAACAGTTGTAGTTAATTAGAAAAACAGAAACAAATTAAAAAAAGGGAGAGGGAAGCCCACCTGGGCCTTACCTGAGCTGGCCAGCCCACCTGGCTCGGCCCAGCCTACTGGCTTCGCTAGTCGTCGTCCTCCTCGCGCCAGGAGACAGGGGCGCGTGCTCGCCGCCCGCCGGCCACGCGCTGGCCACCTCCTGCTTCCGCCGACGCCCGGAGATGCCTAGAGGTGCCACGCGACCCCCACGTCCCCTCTCATCCTCTCGCACTCCCCCCCCTCATCTCCCTCACTCTCTCCCGAGACGGCCGAGCGCGTCCCTCACCGCTGATCGCCGTAGTTGCCACCAGAGCCCCTTCCTCGCCCCTCCGACGAGCTCAATCGCTCCACCTCGTCGCCCTGAACCTCTCCGTCGACTCACGCGAGCTCGAACGACCCCAAGATGACGTGGTGCCCTTCTTCCCCGTCCACGGCCACCGAACGCCGTTGTTCAATTCGCCGTCGCCAGGACCTCCCCGAGCTTGCTGACCCCCTCTCCGACTCCGCTGTGAGCTCCTCTTCCTTTCCCCTAGCTCCCGTGCTCGTTTGGCCTCTGTAGCCGCCGTTTCCACCGCACCCGAGAGCTCCCCGCCGTCGGCCATGGCGCCGTCGTGGCCAGAGCCACAGTGGCTCGAAGCCAAGCTCGCCGTTGTGCTCAGTGCAGCACCAGGAGCCCGTAGCCACCACCAGCTCTTCCTCCCGTGCAGCGTAGCGTCGAATCCATCCACGCCCGAACTCCGGCGACCTCCAAGGTCGTCGCGGGCGTCGTTTCTGGCGTCCCCGTGTCCAACCACTTGCCCCACTAGATGCGCACGAGCCCCAGCTACGCGTAGCACGTCTCCGCCATCGATTTGGTCACCGGAGGACCAAATCCGAAGCCCTCCGCCGTCTCGGCCTCGCCGGCGGCTCAACGCCGACGAGTTTGACCCAGTTTGACCCCTGGGTGGGCCTAGGTAGACCCCCCCTGAGTCTATGACAGGTGGGCCGGTCTGCTAACGAATGTAGGATTAGTCTTAATTAATTTTAATTGAATTAGTCACTGACATGTGGGCCCAGGCCCCACTGATAGCTAATTAGTGTTAATCTAACCCTGTTAATTAGTTGAGAGGCTGACAGAAGGGGCCCACCAGTCAGGTTTGACCTGGGCTGGCGCCTTTGACCTGCTGAGGTCAGCATGACGCAATGCTGACACAGTAATGCATTTTCTGGATTTAACTTTATTCAGGAAATTCCAGAAAATAGTTAAAACTTCTAAAAATCATAGAAAATCAACCATAGCTCCAAATGCAAAGATTTATATATGAAAAATGATCAGGAAAATTCAATCTATCCATCTGTAATGGTTTCATGCATGACAAAACAAGTTTACCTTGCTGTTTAAGCAGACTAAGGAAATGTACTATTAAGGCCATGTTTAATGAGCTAATATTTGAATCTTAGATTCAAATGAATTCATTCCTTTCTATTATAACTTGCATTAGTCCAAGACACATTCATATTGCCATGTCATAGCATGCATCATATTGTTGCATATCGTCATGTGTTGATTGTGTTCTGATGTGTTCTTCATGGTAGGTTCTGCCTCCGAGGATATTCACGAGTATCCAACCGAAGGGCAGTATCCCACTACCACTCCATCAGGCAAGCAAGCATTGATCATTCCGATACAAACCCATGTTCTTGCTTCTGCTCTTGTTTACTGCATTAAGACAACGCGATTCAAACTGTTGTGTGCTACGGTAGTTGAACCCTTATCCTCCGCATGACCTGTCATTGTCACAGTAACTAGATGAAACCCACTAGTATGTGTAGGAGTTGATTGAGCCATGTATGTGATTCCTACCTTGCTATGCCTGCTATGCTTAGAGTTGTGTCAGGTCTGGTTCATCTGGGTGATGGGCTAGAGTGAAATGCTTATGTCAGTAATGTGAGGGAGGTGTTGAACATGTTTTGGTAAAGGTATCGATGAGAGGCCATGTAGGAGTACATGGTGGGTTGTTTCATTGAGGCCGTCCCTAAGAACTGAGATCTGTATGTGTGATTTAAGATGCAGTTACTACCGTACATTGGGCCCGAAACAAATGGACCCTCTTGGCTTCTTAACCACCCTAGTACTCTGTCCAGGAGTTGCAAATAGTTTTTGGTGTTTGTAGGTTATGTGTTGGCGGCCGTGCGTAGCGCTGACCCTAGGGGTGGGCTATGTTGCGGTAGATACACCGTGGCATGGTGTACTGAGTCACCCGTTTGGTGTCTCGGGAACCCTGTTCACATCGTTTGGGGCCGTATGTGGAAACCTCGGCCGGACTCCCTGCGGATGGAACCTGGATAGGCGATAAACCTGGACTAGAGACTTAAGTGTTTAGGTAGGCCGTGGCCGACACCCTCGCTGGGCTTCCGCTTGAAGGTTGCCGAGTACATGTCGTGTAAGCGGCGGTAAGTGGTGAAAGCGTGTATGAAGAAGTACACCCCTGCAGGGTATAAAACTATTCGAATAGCCGCGTCCGCGGTAAAGGACTACTTGGTTGCCTATACAATTCATAGACAAATCAATGGATACTAATAAAAGACTCAAGATAAGCGTGAGTACCGAGGATGACCCTCTCGTAGGATGACGAGGGAGGATCCCCGGTGGAGTATTGTGATGGTGAGTAGTGGACTCGTGTGCGAAAACTATTTTACTGGTGGAGTTTCGTAGGATAGCTTAGCCAAGAGTCAAAGCTAGCTTGCTGCATTAACCCCACCACCTTCTTGACGATAAGCATGTATAGTAGGATCTGATGTAAGACTTGCTGAGTACCTTTGTACTCATGTTTGCTTAATTACTGTTTTCAAACGACACCGCCCACTCTGATGGGTTCTACATAGACCTTGACGTCGACGAGTGACTAGCCACCCAGGTGGTGATCCTGGCCATGGAGGGCCCTATGTAGATAGACAGGCTTCGAGAAGCCTTCTTTCTTTCTAGAGTCTGTACTCAGACTAGTTGCTTCCGCATGAGCTTGTATGTTTGTATGACTTGAGTGTCGGGTCATGTGACCCCTATCTGTATGAACATGTTATGTATGGCTCTCTGGAGCTATTAAATAAAGTACTTGAGTTGTAGAGTTTTGTTGTGATGCCATGTTGTATGTACTCATATCGGGCATATTGTGTGTATGATTGAAATGCTTAGTATGAGTGGGATCCGACAATCTAGTTGTTTATCCTTGGCAGCCTTTCTTATGGGGAAATGTAGTCTAGTGTTCCTCGAGCCATAGTAGTCCGCTACAGCCCGGTTCACCGGAGTCCTGCTAGCCCAGCACTACTGCTCAGGACACTTGACTGGCCGGCATGTGTTTCACTTCGTTCCTATGTCTGTCCCTTCGGGGAAATGTCATGCGGTGATATCCGGAATCCTGTCTAGCCTGCTACAGCCCGGGTTCCCCGGAGTCCTGTTAGCCCAGTGCTACAGCCCAGAATCACTCGCTGATGAGCGACATGCTCGATGTGATTCATGTATGCTTGTCTCCATAGGTCTGTGCCGCTTTGGGTTCACGACTAGCCATGTCGGCCCGGGTTCTCTGTCATATGGATGCTAGCAACACTATCATATACGTGAGCCAAAAGGAAGGCGACACCCATGAGATACCGTGCGTGAGGCCGCAAAGTGATATGAAGTGTTACCGGCTAGATCGATGTGACTTGGAATCGGGGTCCTGACAATGTTGGCATCAGATCCGGACTGCCTGTAGGTTCGCTGAGCCAAACTGGTCGATGTCGAGTCTAGAAATGCGTTAGTTATATGTAGGGGAATTGATTGTGGGAGGGAATGTAAGGCTCTTTTACTCCTTTACCCTATGCCTCTGATCTGAGTCATTCTCTTCTCATTCAACGTGGGTTAAGGACTAGGCTCTCTTCTTCTATCAGGTTCACATGTTACTAATCCGTAGTAGCTTATAGGATTGTTGTTACCAGTCGCAGTTCAGTTTCTACTATTCTTAGTATGTTGCTAATTGGATCAGAACCTTGATATGCTATTGTTGAGTGGTGTTGCGAACTGTTGTGGATGTCTCAAATATTTTTCTGAGCATTTACAGCTGTTATGCTGTCCGATTTTCCCTAGAAATTCTGATGTCTTTACATTGTGGTTGTGCTTTCAGATGGCCAACCGTGTTCAAAACCAAGTGGTTCGCCTGACCCGGTGCCTCGACGTGCCCGGTCATACTGCTATGTTAGTCCGGGTAATGATCGAGACGGGCTACCGTTGGTATCCCGAATACACCGTCGAAGAGCAGTTCCGCGACTTTAATCAAAGCCAATATCTCTGCACCGTCAGGATATTCCCTTCTTATCCTGGATCTACTGAGCCCCTTCACTGTTCCTATGGACTTGGGGTTACTGTTGAGATGGCTGTGCAGGATGCTGCCTATTCCATGATGACCATCTTGCGTGTCCGGACTGGCCTGCTTCGAAACACCCACTTCTGTTACATGTCAGCTTCACTTCCGGGAGCGCAAGGGTATCTTCAGGCTATCTATGCTGACTCCACTCAGGAGGACTCATTAACTCGTACCACTGCCGAGTTGCTCAAAGATAAGGACCGAGAGAATCGGGCCTTGAGGCTGGAGCTTTTCAATACCCGTGCCGATCATTGGGCCACATTGACTCGGTTTGCACCTGCGGTGCAAGATGGATGTATGGATACAAGGGATCTGTATCCTGTGAGATCAGCTCTGCCAGACATGGTGGATTAGCGTGATGTGGGAGGCATCACCCCACCCCGTGGTCCCCGCAGGACACCGTTTGTTGGTCCAAGACCTCATCCTAGCCTCTATGGTCCACAGGCTCCTTAGGACCGTCTGTTCCCGGATGGTCACGTTGAACTTCCAGGCTATGGAGGTGACTTCTATGAGAAGTACTACGGAGCTGTCTGAGTCAGTAGTAGTACCACTAATATTGTAGTAGTTGTATCTCCACTGTACTGCGTGACTTGTGGAATATGACTTAGTGTGTAATCAATTCCAGAGGTGTAGACAAATAATGTATAGGAGCTTGGAATGCCTCCGATGAGATGTAACGTCTTTCATCATAGTTGTACTGTAGCCTGGGCTTGTACTAAACTATGTATGATATGTATGACCGTTGGTATATATATGGCAGTTTTATATTACCATGACATACGGATGAACATCTCTGCATTCCGTGTTATCCATTACATACTGCACTTCCTTGCTAAGTTTGAGCCATCCTTATCTAAACCATTGTCTTGTTTTCTCCTAGGATGGTCAACACCCGCAGCAACCCTGCTGCCTCGGAGCAGGGGGAAGCCAGTGCAGCTAGGGGTGAAAATCTGCCTCACCCGCCTTCTCTGGCCGAAGTGATGCTGGAGGCGGAAAGAAACAAGCATGAGACTAACCGCCTGCTGGAGCGGATTGAGCAGAACACTGCCCGCCACCCGCGAAATGACCTGGTGTTAATCAATGACTTTATCAAGCTGTACCCGCCAAAGTTTAACCATTCCGTCGAACCCCTCGACGCGGATGACTGGCTTCGCAGCATTACCCACAAGCTACGTTCTTCCAACGTAGCCGAAGCCGGCAAGGTTACCTATGCTGCCTATCACCTCGAAGGCCCTGCCAGCCTTTGGTGGGAAAACTTCGAAGCTATGCGCCTGGTCGGCCAAATCACTACTTGGGCTGAATTCAGTGAGGCTTTCCGTGAGCATCACATTCCAGAAGGTCTCATGGATCGCAAGAGGGAGGAGTTCTGCAACTTCACCCAAGGAAGACTGACTGTGGATGCTTATAGTCGTGAATTTGGAAATCCGGCACGCTATGCTCCCGAAGAGGTGTCTACTGACGCTAAGAAGCAAGCAAGGTTACGCAAGGGACTTAGCCCTGAGCTTCGCCGCGATCTTCGTCTGCATGAGTGCACCTCCTTTCAGAAGTTGGTCAATAAAGCCATCAGTGCTGAGACAGGCCAGACTGATTATGACGCTTCACGCAAGCACTCCCGTGATTTTGGCTCTTCATCCGGCTCTGGAGCTCAGGAGCGCCGGGTGTGGATTCCAAGCACGGCACTGCCATCCAGGTTCATTCCGAGGCCATCCTTTGAGGCGCCATGTCCCAACCAGCAATTTGCACCGCCCAAGCCCTATGGAGGCCCCGCTGCTAATGCTGCTCCACGCCCCAATGTGGTGACATGCTTTAAGTGTGGAGAGCCGGGTCACTATAGCCGAGAGTGTCCTCTGAACAACAACCCCAATTAAACTGGGAAGTCCGTTGGCCGTGGTAAGCCCACGGGAAAAACATTCTACGCCAAGCCGGCCACCACTTCACGTGGCCATGTCAACTATGTTTCAGCCGAGGAGGCTCATGAGGATCCCAATGTCGTCCTCGGTACGCTCCTCGTTAACTGCCATCCGGCATCTGTTCTTTTCGATACTGGAGCATCTCATTCATTCATATCCGAGAACTATGCTCGATTGCCTAACACGACATTCTGTGACATGCCCACTTCCATGGTAATTCAAACTCCGGGTTCCAAATGGCAAACCTCTAGAGTAAGCCATGGGAACGAAATTCTTGTTGATAGACTTGTCTTCCTTGCATCCTTAATAGCTCTCAAGTCCTCGGACATAAACATCATCTTGGGTATGGACTGGATGTCAGCTCATTATGCTAAGATCAATTGTGCCACTAGAACCGTTCAACTTACTCACCCATCGGGCAAGACAGTAAATGTCTTAACTCGAGTGGCCAAGCGCCAGCTTTACTCCTTAAATGCCAACCCCCTTCCAGACCTTGAGGATGTTCCGGTAGTCCGAGATTTTCTGGATGTTTTTCCAGAAGAACTGCCAGGTGTTCCACCTGACAGGGATGTCGAGTTTGTGATAGACCTTGTTCCAGGAACCGTTCCAATTTTTAGAAGACCCTACAAGATGGCACCCTTAGAACTAGCCGAGCTTAAGAACCAACTCGATGAGTCCTTGAAAAAGGGTTTCATCCATCCTAGTTCCTCTCCTTGGGCTTGTCCCGTCCTCTTTGTCAAGAAGAAGGATGGAACGGATCAAATGGTTGTGGACTACCGCCCTGTCAACCTGGTCACCATCAAGAACAAATACCCTCTTCCCAGGATCAATGATCTGTAAGATCAGCTCGCTGGATCCTCAGTTTTTTCCAAGATGGATTTGAGGCTGGGCTACCATCAAATCTAAATCAGAAACAGGGACATTCCCAAAACAGCCTTTGTTACTCGTTATGGCCATTACGAATACACTGTGATGTCCTTCGGTTTAACCAATGCCCCAGCCACCTTCTCCCGGTTAATGAACTCGGTTTTCATGGAGTACTTGGACAAATTTGTCGTAGTATACCTTGATGACATACTCATCTACTCCAAGAATGAAGAGGAACATGCCGAACATCTAAGGCTGGTGTTGATGAAACTTCGAGAGCATCGCCTTTACGCCAAACTCTCCAAGTGTGAATTTTGGTTGCCAGAAGTGACCTATCTAGGCCATGTAATCTCTGGCAAGGGTATTGCTGTCAATCCCGAGCGAGTTCAAGCCGTCCTTGATTGGACTCCACCTGAGACGATTAAGCAAGTTCGAAGCTTCCTTGGCTTAGCGAGCTATTGCCGCCGCTTCGTCAAGAATTTCTCCAAGGTTGCTAAACCTCTAACTGAACTCCTCAAGAAAGATAAAAAGTTCGAGTGGACTCCACAGTGCGAGTTCAGTTTTCAGGAACTGAAAAGACGCCTGACATCTGCTCCCGTACTAGTACCACCAGATTTCTCCAAGGACTTTATTATCTATTGCGACGCCTTGCGACAAGGACTAGGTTGCATACTCATGCAAGATCGTCAGGTAATTGCCTATGCTTCACGGCTATTACACCCACATAGGGAAAATTATCCCACACATGATCTAGAGCTTGCAGCTGTAGTCCATGCACTTAAAACTTGGCGACATTACCTTCTCGGTAATCGTTGCGAGATCTTCACCGATCACCAAAGTTTGAAATATATCTTCACCCAACTAGATTTGAATCTCAGGCAAAGACGTTGGGTTGAGTTGATCTCGGATTACGACTTAGGAATAACTTACACCCCGGGCAAAGCCAATGTCATGGCTGATGCGCTAACCCGTAAGTCCTATTGTAACAACCTGATGTTACAACAAAGTCAACCATTTCTCCATGAGGAATTTCGTAAGCTAAATCTTCACATTGTTCCTCAAGGATTCCTATCCACCCTGGTGGCGAAACCTACCCTTACGGATCAGATCATCAAGGCACAGAAGGTAGATCCGGGAATCTCCCGTATTAAGAGAAACATCAAGAAAGGAATCACGAATTGTTTCTCCATTGATGATCAAGGTGTCGTATACTTTGGGAATCGCCTAGTGGTTTCAAAGGCACGAAACCTGAGGCGGCTAATCCTTAAGGAAGCTCATGAATCCCCTCTCACCATTGATCCCGGTAGTACTAAAATGTATCAAGACCTACGCCATAGGTTTTGGTGGACTAGGATGAAGAGAGAAATCACTCAATACATTGCTAATTGCAAAGTTTGTCGTCGTGTTAAAGCAGAGCATCAACGGCCTGCTGGCACCCTTCAACCTTTGGCTATTCCCGAATGGAAATGGGATAAAATCAGTATGGATTTCATCACTAGGTTTCCCAGGACCAAGAGAGGGAATAATGCCATTTTCGTCGTGATCGACCGTCTTTCCAAAGTAGCCCACTTTCTACCTTTCGTGAGAGTATCACCGCTAGCCAGCTAGCCGATTTATACATCTCCCGAATAGTGTCTCTTCATGGTGTTCCATTGGAAATTAACTCAGACCGTGGGAGTCTCTTCACCTCTCGATTTTGGGAAAGTTTCCAAAATGCTATGGGAACTCGTCTCTCCTTTAGCACTGCCTTCCATCCTCAATCAAGTGGTCAAGTAGAGCGAGTCAATCAAATTCTGGAAGATATGCTCCGAGCTTCTGTCATCTCGTTCGAAATGAGTTGGGAGAAATGCCTTCCATTCACGGAGTTTCTTATAACAATAGTTATCAAGCCAGCTTAGGCAAGGCTCCTTTTGAAGTTCTCTATGGACGAAAATGTCGAACGCCTCTTAACTGGTCAGAAACCAGGGAAAGACAACTCTTTGGCCTGGATATGATTCAGGAAGCAGAAGAGCAGGTTCGCGTTATTCGTGAGAAATTGAAAACAGCCCAATCTCGTCAAACGAGTCAATATGACCGTAAACATAAGCCTATGACTTATGAAGTCGACGAGAAGGCTTACCTTCGGGTTACTCCGTTAAAGGGAACCCATTGTTTCGGTATCAAAGGCAAATTGGCCCCTCGTTACATTGGACCCTTTCGCATTCTTGCCAAACAAGGAGAAGTTGCCTACCAATTGGAACTACCTCCGCATCTTTCTAGAGTTCATGATGTCTTCCACGTTTCACAACTCAGGTGTTGCTTCGCGGATCCTATCCGTGGAGTGGACCACGAAACGCTTGATCAGGCCGAGCGTTCCACCCGACGTCAGAATATCAAGTTTCTCAAGGTTCAATGGTCACACCATTCCGAGAAAGAAGCCACTTGGGAAAGGGAGGATCGTCTTCGACTTGAGTACCCCACCTTCTTCCCGGAGGATCCTAAATCTCGGGACGAGATTATTTTGAGTGGGGGTGAGTTGTCACACCCTAGCTAGTTCAAGCATTAGAGTGTGCATCATGTTTAAATTTCTTTTAAGTTTGAAATGGGGAAGGCAGAAACCCCCAACACCCCCTGGAAACAACTAGGGTTTACTAAAATTATTTTCAATGAACCTGAAATGCCCTTCTAAAAAGTTCACCCTCTTTGTCTTGGGTTAAAACCTCTGGCCAAATTGGTGCACATTTTTCTAGGTCAACAGAAGGTCATTGAATTAAATCATAAGTATTTGAATTTGGGCATTTAAATGCTATAAAATAATTTAAATGCCCAAATAATTCTGGAAATAAATGTTTGCTGTTGGAAATAATCTAAACAGAGCCCACAATTATTTTCAGGATTTTTGGAAATGTTTTAGTATTAAATAAAGCCCAACAGTTGCAGTTAATTAGAAAAACAGAAACAAATTAAAAAAAAGGGAGAGGGAAGCCCACCTGGGCCTTACCTGAGCTGGCCAGCCCACCTGGCTCGGCCCAGCCTATTGGCATCGCCAGTCGTCGTCCTCCTCACGCCAGGAGGCAAGGGCGCGTGCTCGCCGCGCGCCGGCCACGCGCTGGCCACCTCCTGCTTCCACCGACGCCCGGAGACGCCTAGAGGTGCCACGCGACCCCCATGTCCCCTCTCATCCTCTTGCGCTCCCCCCTCGTCTCCCTCACTCTCTCCCGCGACGGCCGAGTGCGTCCCTCGCTGCCGATCGCCGTAGTTGCCACCAGAGCCCCTCCCTCGCCCCTCCGACGAGCTCAATCGCTCCGCCTCGTCGCCCTGAACCTCTCCGTCGACTCACGCAAGCTCGGACGACTCCAAGACGATGTGGTGCCCTTCTTCCCTGTCCACGGCCGCCGGACACCGTCGTTTGATTCGCCGTCGCCAGGACCTCCCCGAGCTCGATGACCCCCTCTCCGACTCCGCTGTGAGGTCCTCTTCCTTTCCCCCTAGCTCCCGTGCTTGTTTGGCCTCTGTAGCCGCCGTTTCCACCACACCCGAGAGCTCCCCGCTGTCGGCCATGGCGCCGTCGTGGCCATAGCCACAGTGGCTCGAAGCCAAGCTCGCCGTTGTGCTTAGTGCAGCACCAGGAGCCCGTAGCCACCACCAGCTCTTCCTCCCGTGCACCATAGCGTCGAATCCATCCATGCCCGAACTCCGGCGACCGCCAAGGTCATCGCCGACGTCGTTGCCGGCGTCCCCGTGTCCAACCACTTGCCCCACTAGATGCGCACGAGCCCCAGCTACGCGTAGCACGTCTCCGCCGTCGATTTGGTCACCGGAGGACCAAATCCGAAGCCCTCCGCCGTCTCGGCCTCGCTGGCGGCTCAACGCCGGCGAGTTTGACCTAGTTTGACCCCTGCGTGGGCCCAGGTAGACCCCCCCTGAGTCTATGACAGGTGGGCCGGTTTGCTAACTAATTTTGGATTAGTCTTAATTAATTTTAATTGAATTAGTCATTGACATGTGGGCCCAGGCCCCACTGACAGCTAATTAGTGTTAATCTAACCCTGTTAATTAGCTGAGAGGCTGACAGAAGGGGCCCACCAGTCAGGTTTGACCTGGGCTGGCGCCTTTGACCTGCTGAGGTCAGCATGACGCAATGTTGACGCAGTAATGCATTTTCCGGGTTTAACTTTATTCAGGAAATTCCAGAAAATAGTTAAAACTTCTAAAAATCATAGAAAATCAACCATAGCTCCAAATGCAAAGGTTTATATATGAAAAATGATCAGAAAAATTCAATCTATCCATCTGTAATGGTTTCATGCATGACAAAACAAGTTTACCTTGCTGTTTAAGCAGAATAAGGAAATGCACTATTAAGGCCATGTTTAATGAGCTAATAATTGAATCTTAGATTCAAATGAGTTCATTCCTTTCTATTATAACTTGCATCATATTGCCATATCATAGCATGCATCATATTGTTGCATATCGTCATGTGTTGATTGTGTTCCGATGTGTTCTTCGTGGTAGGTTCTGCCTCCGAGGATATTCACGAGTATCCAACCGAAGGGCAGTATCCCACTACCACTCCATCAGGCAAGCAACCATTGATCATTCCGATACAAACCCATGTTCTCGCTTCTGCTCTTGTTTACTGCATTAAGACAACGCGATTCAAACTGCTGTGTGCTACGGTAGTTGAACCCTTATCCTCTGCATGACCTGTCATTGTCACAGTAACTAGATGAAACCCACTAGCCTGTGTAGGAGTTGATTGAGCCATGTATGTGATTCCTACCTTGCTATGCCTGCTATGCTTAGAGTTGTGTTAGGTCTGGTTCATCTGGGTGATGGGCTAGACTGAAATGCTTATGTCGGTAATGTGAGGGAGGTGTTGGACATGTTTTGGTAAAGGTATCGATGAGAGGCCATGTAGGAGTACATGGTGGGTTGTTTCATTGAGGCCGTCCCTAAGAACTGAGATCTGTATGTGTGATTTAAGATGTAGTTACTACCGTACATTGGGCTCGAAACAAATGGACCCTCTCGGCTTCTTAACCACCCTAGTACTCTGTCCAGGAGTTGCAAATAGTTTCTGGTGTTTGTAGGTTATGCGTTGGCGGCCGTGCGTAGCACTGACCCTAGGGGTGGGCTATGTTGCGGTAGATACACCGTGGCACGGTGTACCGAGTCACCCGTTTGGTGTCTCGGGAACCCTGTTCACATCGTTCGGGGCCGTATGTGGAAACCTCGGCCGGACTCCCTGCGGATGGAACCTGGATAGGCGATAAACCTGGACTAGAGACTTAAGTGTTTAGGTAGGCCGTGGCCGACACCCTCGCTGGGCTTCCGCTTGAAGGTTGCCGAGTACATGTCGTGTAAGCGGCGGTAAGTGGTGAAAGCGTGTATGAAGAAGTACACCCCTGCAGGGTATAAAACTATTCGAATAGCCGCGTCCGCGGCAGAGGACTACTTGGTTGCCTATACAGTTCATAGACAAGTCAATGGATACTAATAAAAGACTCAAGATAAGCGTGAGTACCGAGGATGGCCCTCTCGTAGGATGACGAGGGAGGATCCCCAGTGGAGTATTGTGATGGTGAGTAGTGGACTCGTGTGCAAAAACTATTTTACTGGTGGAGTTCCGTAGGATAGCTTAGCCAAGAGTCAAAGCTGGCTTGCTGCATTAACCCCACCACCTTCTTGAGGATAAGCATGTATAGTAGGATCTGATGTAAGACTTGCTGAGTACCTTTGTACTCATGTTTGCTTAATTACTGTTTTCAGACAACACCGCCCACTCCGATGGGTTCTATGTAGACCTTGATGTCGACGAGTGACTAGCCACCCAGGCGGTGATCCTGGCCATGGAGGGCCCTATGTAGATAGACAGGCTTCGAGAAGCCTTCTTTCTTTCTAGAGTCTGTACTCAGACTAGTTGCTTCCGCATGTGCTTGTATGTTTGTATGACTTGAGTGTCGGGTCATGTGACCCCTATCTGTATGAACATGTTATGTATGGCTCTCTGGAGCTTTTAAATAAAGTACTTGAGTTGTAGAGTTTTGTTGTGATGCCATGTTGTATGTACTCATATCGGGCATATTGTGTGTATGATTGAAATGCTTGGTATGAGTGGGATCCGACAATCTAGTTGTTTATCCTTGGCAGCCTTTCTTATGGGGAAATGTAGTCTAGTGTTCCTCGAGCCATAGTAGTCCGCTACAGCTCGGTTCACCGGAGTCCTGCTAGCCCAGCACTACTGCTCAGGACACTTGACTGGCCGGCATGTGTTTCACTTCGTTCCTATGTCTGTCCCTTCGGGGAAATGTCACGCGGTGATATCCGGAGTCCTATCTAGCCTGCTACAGCCCGGGTTCCCCGGAGTCCTGTTAGCCCAGTGCTACAGCCTGGAATCACTCGCTGATGACCGACATGCTCGATGTGATTCATGTATGCCTGTCTCCATAGGTCTGTGCCGCTTTGGGTTCACGACTAGCCATGTCAGCCCGAGTTCTCTATCATATGGATGCTAGCGACACTATCATATACGTGAGCCAAAAGGCGCAAACAGTTCCGGGCCATGGTAAGGCGACACCCGTGAGATACCGTGCGTGAGGCCGCAAAGTGATATGAAGTGTTACCGGCTAGATCGATGTGACTTGGAATCGGGGTCCTGACAGCATCACTGATGTCTTTCTGTCTCCGTGACCTGAAGACTTGTTACACTTGACGACTGTGAATCCTCTAGCCGGTTAGGCATCGTGTTCTAAGCATCCAAGAGTCATTGTGGATTGCCGGTGAATGAAGTTTGTGAAGGTTTGGAAGTCTCCCTTGAATACTTACCAAAGTGATTGGGCGAGGACCGTGTGTCCTTTGCTCAAGGGGAATAAGGTGAAGGCACGGTCTTTTGAGTTGAATCTCAGCCTCCCTAACCAGACGTATAGTTGTCATAGCAACTGGAACTGGTCCAACAAATCCTTGTCCTCACCAAGCAACTGGTTCTATCCTTTACCTATTTTTACTTACAGTTTGTCTTCGTGGAGTCATTGCCTGCTTGCATGATCTGATTGACTTTATTGTGTGAAGAATGTTGTTGTTTGGCTTCATATTATCTTCGATCCTGATCCATACTGCCTAGCTGCTGATAGTGTTCATGCTTTCACTTCATTGCTTACTTGACTATGGCTTGTCTAGTGTAGTCTACCTTCTGCTGCATATCAATAGGTTCATTTCTACTATTTGTCTTCAAAGCCCCCGTGTTTTGAAGACTTTCATAGATATCGCCTATTCACCCCCCTCTAGTCGATAACTAGCACTTTCAATTGGTATCAGAGCAAGGTGCTCCCTTGTTCTGTGTGATTCGGTTTAACCACCTGGTGTTTTAGCTATGTCGACTACAGGGGTAATCAAAGTCTCCATTGCGTGCCCTGTCTTCGATGTCACTGATTATCCCTACTGGAAGAATAAGATGCGCATGCATCTTGAAGCCATTGATGTCGACATATGGTATGTCGTCAATAACGGAGTTCCCAAGGCCGGTGAAGGTGTCACCCCTGCTGATGTCAAGAAGTTCATTCAACTGGATTCTACTGCCAAGAACATCATCTGTGGTCATTTGACCAAAGGACAGTATGGTCATGTGAGTGCTCTGGAAATTACGAAGCTAGTATGGGACTAGCTCTCCAAGGTCAACAAAGGCATCTCAACCTAGAGAGACTCAAGGGTCAGTGTTCCTCGCAACCTCTTCAACCGCTTCAAGTGAAATGACAATGAGAATGTTCAGCTGACGTTTGATCGCCTCACTGACATCACAAATGAGCTTCATGCACTCAGCGCGACTAAGATCACCAAGCATGAAATTGTCAAGACACTCTTGAGATCACTCGAAAACTCATTTGACACCCTAACCCTAATGATTCAAGAACACCATGACTTCAAGACTCTCGATCCGTCTGACATACTTGAGAGGCTCAACACACTTGAGTTCCAGTTATCTGAGAAAAGAGATATCTATGGTCCCAACTATGGTCGAACTCGTGCTTTGAAGGCAAAGGCTGTTTCCTCATCTGAAGAAGAATTTGACTGCAGCTCTAAGGATCCAGAAGACATTGGAAAGGAAGTTGCCATGTTAGTGAAGAAGTTCCAGAGGTTCACCAAGAAGAAAGGGTTCAGACAGTCTTCGAGATCTAGCTCAACAAATGATGAAGCTTCCTCCCATGACTACAAGAAGAGAACGTGCCACAAGTGCAAGAAACCTGGTCACTACATCTCTGAATGTCCTCAATGGGACAATGAGAACAACAAGAAGAAGAAGAGCAAGGAATACTATTCTAATGACAAGAAGAAGAAGAAGAAGAAGAAGAAATCCTCAAAGTCTTCTTCCAAGTCTTCGTCGAAGTCTTCATCACACAAGAAGAGCTCATCTAGCAAGGCTCATGCGTTTGTTGGCAAGGAGATGCATTCATAAGAGGAGTCTACATCTGAGGAGGTGGAGGTGGAGTCTGAAGAGGAATCTGATTCAGGCGTGGAAAGCCTGGCTCTAGCTTCAGCATACGTCGCCAAGTCCATCTTCAACACTGAAGACAATGGCCTCATCACCAACGCTGATGCTAATGATGAGGATGACTCTGCACCCTCATACTGCTTCATCGCACGTGGTGCCAAGGTAAACTCACGCGATGCTTACTTTCAAACATCAAGTCAAGATGACTCTGAATGTAAATATAAACCTAGCTACATAACACTTGCTAAAATTGCAAGTGAACAACAGAATGCCATGGAACATATTCAAAAACTATTAGACAAAAGCGATGACCTGTTGGACGCGGAAATAACCCGATCTCAGTCCTTAATTGAAGACATCAAAAATCTTCATGTTAAGTGCAAAGAACATGAAAGTCATGATGAAACGCTCTCAACTACTCATGAAAAGCTCTCATATGATTATATTCAAAGGAAGCAAGAGCTTGAGAACTTCAGATCGGCTCATGAAGATCTTCAAAAGGAGAACGAGTCACTCCACGCTCAATAGATCAGTTCCCCTCAGGAAGGATTCGAACCACCATGTCTAAAATGTCTTCAGCGTGATAATGGTGCCTCTGTTGCTAAATGTTGTACTGCAGCTACTATTGCAATGTCTTCAACTGTTGATGTGGTAACTAACCCCTCTGTTGAGGATACCACTACTATTGCTGATGATAATGCCAGGTTGAAGAAATTTCTTGAGATAGAATGTACAAAGTCTCAAAGGGCATCATACACTATGTGATGTCCTCAAGAAATAGATTCTGAACCGAAACCCTAGGAAAGAGGGTGTTGGGTTCGAGAGGAAAATGAATGTTGATGGTTCTTACTGGAAGCCTGAGCAGCACCCCAAAACCACATGGGTTGCTACAAAGGGACCTTCAGTGGATCCATCTACCTTATCTGGCTTCACTTGTGCTAACCCTATTATCACTGATGAATACTTTGATGCAAACTATAAACTGTTTAAGAATCAGAATGGTGAAGTGTTTGCCAGGTATATTGGTACTAACTGCAGGAATGGACCACCTTTGAAGAAGATCTGGGTGCCCAAGAGTTGTCTTGAAAATCTTTAGGTGAATGTCATCATGACACCACCTGGCAAGAAGATTCACCAAAGTCACCCTAACACCAATGTTTTGCAGGGAAACCATACTCAGGCCTGTGAATATGAGTGTGTTTCATCAAACCGCCATGTTCATAAGACCAAGAACTACTCTGCTTATTCTTATGAGTATTATTCATCTCCTGCAAGGCTATTTGCTAGGGCTCCAAAGCCGAAGTTCTCAGATGCTGCACTTAGAGTCATTGCTTCGAAGCCACCCCTGAAAATGTGGGTGGTTAAGAAAACTTAACTCTCTTTTGTAGGGAAGGCTCTCCAGCCGGAAATCAAAGGCGTCTCATGCTTATGCTTGGGACCTAAAACATCTTGTGGGGCACAAGATAAAATGCCCAAATGGTCTTACTATGTACTTTGTTCCTGGTTTTCATGACAGTCATCCGATCTGCCCTAACCTGGATCTGAACTTTGATAATATAAGTGTTTGTCAAATGTTTATGCTTCACATTTCCCTTGGCGAAGCCTATCCCCCTAACTACACTGTAGGGTATGATACCAAAGGCTTCTAAATGGATTATGGACAGTGGATGCACTAACCACATGACTGGTGATCGAAGTATTCTCATGGACTCAACCTTACATCCATCTGACAAGAGTAACATCACATTTGCTGACACTGGTAAAAGAAAGGTATTGGTTATAGGTAGAGTTGCAATCTCAAAGGATCAGCACATGGATAAAGTGATGCTTGTTGAATCCCTTGGTTTCAACTAAATGTTTGTCTCAATACTTTGTGATCTGAATATGGTAGTGATATTTGGAAAGTATCATTGCCTTGTGCTTATGGAATCTGACAAATCTCTAGTCTTTGAAGGATATCGAAAGGACGATTTGTACATGGTATATTTCCAGCAAAGGCGTCAGAATGTTGGCTCTTGCATCGGAGGCTAGGGCATGCTGGCATGAGGAATTTGTACACACTCGCGAAGAAGAAACATGTCGTAGGCATCGAGGGCGTCAAGTTCAAGAAGGATCATCTGTGTGGTGCCTGCGAAGCTGGAAATATGACAAGGGCCAAGCATCCCTCGAATACAATCATGACGACATCTCAACCTTTCGAGCTTCTTCACATGGACTTATTTGGCCCTACTCACTACACTACTCTTACTACCACTTCTTGTCTCTATGGTTTCATCATTGTTGATGATTACTCAAGATATACCTGGGTGCATATAATTCTCTACAAGACTTAAGTGCAGGATGTCTTCAGACGATTCGCCAATCGTGCCATGATGAACTATGGCATCAAGATCAAGCACATCAGAAGTGACAATGACACAGAGTTCAAAAACACCGGCCTCGACACTTATCTTGATACATTGGGCATCACTCATGAGTTCTAAGCTCCATACACACCTCAGCAGAATGGCATCGTGGAGCGCAAGAACAAAACTCTTATTGAGATGGCTTGGACGATGCTTGATGAATACAAGACTCCAAGGAAGTTCTGGCCTGATGCCATTGATACTGCATGCCATGTCATCAACCGAGTTTATCTTCACAAGCTTCTAAAGAAGAGATCATATGAGCTACTGACTGGTAAGAAGCCAAACGTCAGTTACTTTAGAGTATTTTGTGCTAGGTGCTGGATCAAGGATCCGCATCACACTTCAAAATTTGCACCGAAAGCACATGAAGGTTTTATGCTTGGTTATGAAAAGGATTCGCACTCCTACAGAGTCTTCAACCTCTTTCACTATAGAGTGGTTGAAACTATGGATGTGCGGTTCGATGAAACTAACGGCTCGCAAAGAGAGCACCTGCCAAATGTGCTAGATGAAGTCTCACGTAGTGAATCCATCAAGCTTATGGGTACTAGAGAAATCATACCTTCAAAGGCACAGGCTGAAGAAGAACTTATCATTTCCGCACCAAGTCAACTTGAAGACACTACTCAGCCTGAAGCCAATGCTGACGACGAAGACAATGAGCAGCAAGGGCAAAATCTTCATCCAGTCCATCCTCATGTTGGAAATGAAGTACATATGCAGAAGATAATTGATAGCAAATTTCTATGGGCACTTTGCTAGGGGCACCTGATCCCCTCACTCGTTCAAGAGCAACACCGCTAGCAAATTTCTATGGGCACTTTGCATTTGTCTCTATATCTGAACCCAAGAAATTTGTTGAATCCTTCATGGAACCTGAATGGATTCAAGCGATGCAAGAAGAGCTTCAACAGTTCGAGCTGAACAATGTGTGGGAATTGGTCAAGCGTCCTGATCCTTGCAAGCACAACATCATAGGCACCAAATGGATCTATCTCAACAAATAAGATGAGCATGGTCAATTAGTCAGAAACAAGGCTCGTCTCGTTGCTCAAGGATACACTCAAGTTGAAGGGATCGAATTTGATGAAATATTTGCTCCAGTGGCTAGGCTTGAAGCCATTCTCATACTGCTAGCGTATGCCAACCATCACAATATCCTCATGTACAAAATGGATGTGAAGAGTGCATTTCTCAATGGCAGGATTGAAGAAGAAGTGTATGTTTTAGAACCTCCTGGCTTTGAAAACCCAAAACATCCTGACATGGTATACAAGCTCAATAAGGCACTGTATGGCCTTAAACAAGCCCCTCGCGCTTGGTATGACACACTCAAAGACTTCCTGAAGAGCAAAGGCTTCAAACCTGGTTCCCTGGATCCCACTCTCTTCAAGAAGACATATGATGGCGAACTGTTTGTATGCCAGATCTATGTGGATGACATTAGCTTCGGCTGCACTGACAAGAAATACAGTGATGAGTTTGGACACATGATACAAGAGCAATATCAGATGTCCATGATGGGTGAGCTGAAATTCTTCCTTGGTCTTCAAATCTTTCAGCAAAGCAATGACATCTTCAAATCTCAAGAGAAATACCTCAAATATTGCCTGAAGAAGTTTGGAATGCAAGACTGCAAAGGATACACTATGCCAATGCCAACCAAAAGTCATCTGGGCCCCGATGACAATGGTAAAGAGTTCGATCGAAAGGTATACCACTCCATGATTGGTTATTTACTCTACTTGTCTGCATCTAGGCCAGATATAATGCTTAGCATTTGCATGTGTGCCCGATTCCAAGCGGCACCAAAGGAGTCGCATCACTTAGCTGTGAAGCGAATTCTTCGATATTTTGCTTAGACCCCAACACTAGGATTATAGTATCCAAAGGGCTCAGCGTTTGATCTAATTGGATTCTCATATGCTGATTATCCTGGTGACAAGGTTGATCGCAAGTCTGCATCGGGGACATGTCACTTTCTTGGACGATCTCTTGTCTATTGGTCTTCAAAGAAGCAGAACTATGTGTCTCTCTCCACTGCTGAATCTGAATACATTGCTGCGCTCAGCTTCAATGGTGAAGCAAACTCTCAAGGACTATGGCATCCATCTAAAGCAAGTGCCACTCTACTGTGACAATGAAAGCGCCATGAAGGTTGCCAACAACACAGTTCAGCATTCAAAGACAAAGCACATAGATCTGTCATCACTTTCTTGGAGATCATGTCATGAAGGAAGATATTGATATCATTCATGTCAACACAGAAGAGCAAGTGGCAGATGTCTTCACAAAGCCCTTGGATGAGAAATGGTTTTGCAAGTCACGGTGTGAGCTAAATATCTTAGAATCCTCAAATGTCATGTGATTGGACACATATCCTAACGCTTATGCATGTTGATGACTTAGATGTGCAACACACGAAGTAACGTATATCTTCAATCAATGAAGACATACATTCTAAGTGTGAATTCATTAACGCAGAATTTGACTTCGAAGCGCCACGATAATTGTGCGCCATGTTTGGGTCTAATACTTCCTATAGGGTGGGTAACGCCACCACCAAACTCTTGTTTAAAGTATTTTTATTGGCGTCACATTTGCACAGTCTTCGCATTTGGTCTATCTTCAACACTGATTTGGTGTCATGTTTAACTTCACAGGGTTGAGTTGGTCTGATATATATATATACATATATACGTGTTCTGTCCTCTACAGGATTCACTTATAGCTATGTCTTCATGATTGAATTTTTTCCTGAACTAAGTGAATGTGGTCGGACCCTAACCTCTTCTATGCTTCTACCTCAAACTCCATCTGTCCAAATCATATGCACTCTATTAAAACCTGTCATTTGTCTTCTCTGTGTCCTTGTCAGTTGACGACAAAGAGACAAATGTTTAAATCTTTTTTTAATGGCATATCCTTTTTGCCTGAATACTAGAGAAGCCAGAATGACCACCCGACAATACAAGCGTGTGTGGGAACATGGAACGACTTCCAATGAGTTGCATGCATGCCATGTGTCCTTCAGATGTGAACCGCCAGGGGCACCTACGTAATAACGCTGTGGCATCCCTGTCCTTATAAATACACACCTCAACGCGCTCATTATATTTTCTTCCACCTCTTCTCCTCGCACCAAAACCATAGTGCCTCTGCTAGCTCACGTCGACGACGGAGACAAAGCGCTTAGCTGCCGCGACATCTTCGATGTCGTCCTCACGCCGGCCGCGGACCTCGTCCTATCCACCACCGCCGTAGGTGTCTTCCATCGCCGATATCTACTACGCAACCTTCTTATTGTAGACGTTGTTAGGCCTCCAAGTGTAGAGGTTTGTAGGACGGTAGCAAATTTCCCTCAAGTGGATGAACTAAGGTTTATCAATCCGTGGGAGGCGTAGGTTGAAGATGGTCTCTCTCAAACAACCCTGCAACCAAATAACAAAGAGTCACTTGTGTCCCCAACACGCCCAATACAATGGTAAATTGTATAGGTGCACAAGTTCGGCGAAGATATGGCGATACAATTGCAATACGGATGATAGATATGAGTATTTGTAATCTGAAAATTTAAAAACAACAAGGTAACTAATGATAAAAGTGAGTGTAAATGGTATTGCAATGCTAGGAAACTAGGCCTAGGGTTCATACTTTCACTAGTGCAAGTTCTCTCAACAATAATAACATAATTGGATCATATAACTATCCCTCAACATGCAACAAAGTGTCACTCCAAAGTCACTAATAGCAGAGAACAAACGAAGAGATTATTGTAGGGTACGACACCACCTCAAAGTTATCCTTTCTAATCTATCCATTCAAGAGTCCGTAGTAAAATAACACGAAGCTATTCTTTCCGTTCAATCTGTCATAGAGTTCGTACTAGAATAACACCTTAAGACACATATCAACCAAAACCCTAATGTCACCTAGATACTCCAATGTCACCTCAAGTATCCGTGGGTATGATTATACGATATGCATCACACAATCTCAGATTCATCTATTCAACCAACACAAAGAATTTCAATGATTGCCCCAAAGTTTCTACGAGAGAGTCAAGACAAAAATGTGTGCCAACCCCTATGCATAAGTTCACGAGGTCACGAAACTCGCAAGTTGATCAACAAAACATACATCAAGTGGATCATGTGATATCCCATCGTCAGCACAGATAAACACATGCAAGACATACATCAAGTGTTCTCAAATCCTTAAAGACTCAATCCGATAAGATAAATTCAAAGGGAAAACTTAATTCATCACAAGAGAGTAGAGGGGGAGAAACATCATAAGATCCAACTATAATAGCAAAGCTCGCGATACATCAAGATCGTACCACCTCAAGAACTATAATAGCAAAGCTCGCGGTATAAAACACATAGCTACTGGTACATACCCTCAGCCCTGAGGGTGAACTACTCCC